>NC_012872.2:48318199-48357562 GCF_000003195.3 Sorghum bicolor
TATTATTATTATTATTATTATTATTATTATTATTATTATTATTATTATTATTATTATTATTATTAGTATTATTATTATTATTAGTATTATTAGTATTATTATTATTATTATTATTATTATTATTATTATTATTACTATTATTATTAGTATTATTATTACTACTATTATTACTACTATTATTATTAGTATTATTAGTATTATTATTATTATTATTATTATTACTATTATTACTACTACTATTATTATTATTATTAGTATTATTATTATTAGTACTATTATTATTAGTATTATTATTAGTATTATTATTACTACTACTACTACTACTAGTATTATTATTATTATTATTATTATTATTATTATTATTATTATTATTATTATTAGTATTATTATTATTAGTATTATTATTATTATTAGTATTACTATTATTATTACTATTGTTATTACTATTATTATTACTATTACTATTACTATTATTACTATTACTATTATTACTATTACTATTATTACTATCAGTATTATTACTATCAGTATTATTACTATCAGTATTATTACTATCACTATTATTACTATCATTATTATTACTATCATTATTATTACTATCAGTATTATTACTATTATTATTATTACTATTATTATTACTATTATTATTACTATTATTATTATTACTATTATTATTATTATTATTATTATTATTATTATTATTATTATTATTATTATTATTATTATTATTATTATTATTATTATTACTACTACTATTAAATAATACACAACCTAACGTTGCCAAGAGAATAACGATTTTTTGCTATTGGTCATAATAAATGCAAAATAGGACAGTGGTAGTAATCCAAAAATTATTTCCATTATATACAGTATATTATATATATATATATAATAATGTAAATATTAAATTAGCATCATTACTTCTTTAACATGTGTTTTATTCATCGATTGATATTAGATATGTGCTCTTTCTCGGTTTATAGTAGCGTTAACTTGAAATGTTATAAAAAGAAGAAAAATCTTTCTTTTTTCCTAACTTGAAATGTTATAAAAAGAAGAAAAACTTTCTTTTTTCCTTGATATTAATCATACAACTATCAAGATCTATAGTATTAGCTTATATCAAAACATACATATCTATATCAATTGATATCTTTGTGTTTTGTCAGAATATAACATAATATAATAGGTCTTCACAAAATTTGGAATGTATATTGGCGCAAGCACTATACTAATAATAGCCCAGCAGGACCGTGTTAGATATAAATGGCAAAGGTCATAATAAAATTTGACATGCGTGTGTTGCATGTATGTGAGTGTGTGGAGCAAACCATTCTGTAATTCATAAACAGTAAAATGCAAGAGGATAGAGCTGGCCATCCCGGAGCAATTATAAAGGTAACTACTAGAAAATATAGTGGAAACGAATAAAAGTGGCACAACACATTCTATGATCATTAGTGCTTGTTTATTTGTTGCGCTCCAATCCTGTCGCATCCCAAAATTTCTGATTTTGGATTGTACATAGAAAACACTAATTAAAATAAATATTTTAAATATTTGGATAAGATTTACCAAGATTAGTTTGAACTAGCGCAAATTTAGCTATGGAAAAAATATGATTTTTTTAAAGTTCTCTAATTTTGACCTTCGTTTGGAAGAGTGATGTTTGCTTATTATATGACTTTGTGTGTCATGAGTGTTTAAAGTTTTCAAAACATGCTGTTAAGGTGATTGTCCTTTCCAGTAGTGTCTCTATTTTTTTTCCTCTAGAATCAAATTCCCTGTCTCGCCGGTCTTCTTCTATCTATCCATTTTGTTCCTTGCGTTTTTTTCCTCCTAATGCATATATAGTCGATCTTCTTGAGCTATACGTCGTGCTGTGTATGCCAAAGGAGTTTGTGTCCATCTTGCCACTTGCCAGGTCCCATCTATAAATAGCAAGCAGCCTGGTCAGTTGTATCTCTTCCAAATCCTTGAGACTAGTTGTCAATCATATATCCGAAACCGCCACCTTGTTTTGCATCATGTAGCACCCCCATCATATCTGCCCTAGCTGCTAGTGCCGTCGACGTGCAACTTCTTCCCTGTCGTGCTATATTGCTACCGCTATCCTCCTGCCGGTATATGCCACGATGTCCTCTCCTCGACAACAAGCAAAGCTGCCTGCCATTGTAAAGTTGGGTGACCAGATGCCAAACATTGGCACTGGGTTCCATGTTATATAGATGGAGGAACAGCCTCTCCATGGTGGCGCTTACATTCAGGGATTAGTTACAACAATATTGTCCCTAAACTTGTAACACCCTAAAGTTTGCAAGTATTTAAAATTGAAGAATTTAATTTAATTTGATATTTTTGTGCTCATAAAACATAGGAAAAATAATATTTTTATTAAATTAAAATTCATTATAGAATTTAGTAACCTGAATGTGCATTCATGCTGGAGAATTCATCTTTTGTTTGCTGGGTGATTTGATACCAAATTTCAAAATAATTCCAACTAACTTTAAAATGGCTTTCAAATTGATTTGAAATAGGCTTTGAAAAAAAAGAAAGAAAAGGAAACCCTCACCTCCTCCTAGAATCCGGCCTAGAGGCCTGGCCTCCCTCTGCGCGGCCCAGCGCCCTCCCCTCCCCTCTCGGCCTCGGCCCAAGTCAGCAGAAGCCCAGCAAAAGCCGAGAAGCGCTTTTCCCCCCTCCCTTCCTCTCGCTGCCAATCGGGCCCGCACGTCAGCGACCCACCTTCCCTTCCTTCTTCTTCGTCCTGTCGTCCTCGAGCAGGACTCCGTATGGTGCCACCAAATCCCGATTAGCACGGGATATGCTGCCTCCAAACGCGCGTAAGCCACCCCTATAAAGACCTAAACCTTCTCCGCGCTTCTCTTTCCCGTTTCCGCGACCCTAGACGTGTTCTAGCCGGGTTTCGGATATCGCCGAAAGGTGTAGGAAGCCGCCGCCATGGAGCACCCTATTCGCGGTCGTGCCGTCGAATTCGAATCTCGGCCGAGCTTCACAACGCTCCCAGGAGGTCTCCAAGATCCCTCTTTCTTTCTCTCGTGTTTTGATTCAACCGCTTATGGTCGCCGATGTGCTCAGGAGGTTTGCGTCCACCGTATCGCGAGGTCGGTCGTCCTCGAACTCTCTCTGCCTCCAAAACGTCTTTGGGTGAGTTCGCCTTGACCTAAGTTTTGTCCCGGTGGTTTTATTTTTCAGTTTGGCGCACGAAATCATTGGGATGACGAACTCCGGCGAGGAGTTCTGCCCTCCGGCAATGGCGCCACCGCGCTGGCCACTGTAGCCGGCCGGAGCTCTCTCTCTCTCTCCCTTCCCGATCTAATCTGCGCCATCCGTTTCTAATCCGATGGCCCATAGAGGCCGATACCCCTTCGGCCTGGCAGTTTTGCTAAAGACACCCCGACCTTTTTCATTATGTAACCCGCAGTCCTTTGCGTAAAGCCTAGAATACGTCTTCTCGATTCTGAAAACGTAAAATGACCCGGCTGAGTTCAAAATACGCTTTTCAGTATTTACAGTTTTGCTACCAGATTTAAATTGCTTATAACATGCTCATTTTAAATCCGAATTGGTCCATTCAAATTGCGTTAGGTTTGTATTTACGAGCTCTACATGTTAAAAATATTATCTCACTGTTTTGAAACTTTTTAAATTCGTGGTACTATTTAATTAATTGTTTTTCTATATAAAATCTTAGAAAATTCATATCTTCTCCGTTTTAAAACCGATTTTCGTGATCTTTACGTCTGTGAGATCGTAGCGATGCGTAGAATCGTTTTACAAACTTTTCATACTGTTTTTATATGATTGGTGTACTGTTCTAATTGTAGCCTTGTTTGTTTCATGTATATTTTCTTCGATTGCTTGTGTGATCGATGATCGTGATTAGACGATGAATAATCTGTGGTGATCAAGAGTGCTACAACAAGCAAGATCAGTACTTGGACATTTAGCAAGATCAGCAAGAGCATTTGGATCAAGGCAAGTATAGCATTTGGATTTTATTTCTGTGACCATGATCCTATGTCTAGATTAATGTTAAGTAATAAATGATAAAAATGACTTTTTAGCCACTTGATGATTTATCTGTAAGTGATAACCGGGATAACAGTGCAACCATGAGGGCTATAATGGCTCTAGCTTTAGTTAAGTATGAGTAACTTTTCTAGCTCGTTAGCGGTTACCCGTTGTGGCGCAATTGGGGAATAGCAGACCGTGGATTCCTGCGGGTGAATCACATGGACTGACTAATGAAACCAAGCGGCCCTAACTTGTTAGACGAACCTTTGAAAGACTTCATAGTGATCCCTACCAACCTCCCTAGGAAGGGGGTTAAGAGATTAGCTACCTCGGGCGAAAGGGTAAATCATGACTCATGGGTAAAGATGTGCAACCTCTGCAGAGGGTTAAAAACTAGTATACTAGCCGAGCTCACGGTTAGGAGCGGCCTTGGGGATTCTTGCATCGACGATGATGACTCTTGTGTGATAAATATGCTCATTATTTATTATTTAATGCTTTACATTATTTATGTCACATTGATCATGAGATTGTGGGAGCTATACAATCTAGTTGCTATACTTGTGGAGTTCGACATGGACTCACTGTTGCTATTTCCCCCACCCTCTAGGAGAAGTTTAGGCTTGTGATCAACCAGTCAGTTGGATCCTGTAGAAAGAAGTTAATACCCGAAGTTGGAGTTGTCTATTCACTGTATGCTATTAAAGGTTATCTCTTTATACTAAGTACGTTATATATTTATGCATTGTCTTTTGATATTACCCCTTATTTGTAGCTATATATGAGAATTGACTTCTAAAACTCATATATAGTGTATATCTAGTTTTGTCCTTAAATTGGGTATTGCAAAACTATAGCTACACATGGTTACAGTGCATGAGCACGTGGTACATTGTACCTAGTCTATACAGGGCGAGTTTATCTCCTTAACACTCCCCCTCAATCTTAGCCACTTGTGAGATTAAGATTGAACCTGAACTGTCGTAGCTTGGCAGCAGATTGCGCCTTGGTGAAGCCGTCGGCCAGCTGATCACCGCTGTTGATGAACCGAATCTCAAGAAGCTTTTGAGCTACACGTTCTCGAACAAAGTGGAAATCAATCTCGACATGTTTAGTTCTAGCATGAAACACCGAGTTTGCAGACAAGTACTTGGCTCCTAAGTTGTCACACCAAGGCTCCTAAGTTGTCACACCAAAGCCGAGCAGCTGGAGGATGAACAATTTGAAGTTCAGTCAACAGCTTTTGGATCCACATCATTTCTGCTATAGCATTAGCTAGAGCCTTGTATTCGGCCTCTGTGCTCAATCTAGTGATAGTGGCTTGCTTGCGAGCAGTCTAGGAGATCAAATTATTCCCTAGAAAGATAGCAAATCCACGGGTTGACCTCCTATCATCAATGCGTCCTGCCCAATCAGCATTAAAAAAGCCATCGACCAGCATTGAGGTAGACTTTCTGATCTACAGTCCAAGATCCACAGTTCCCCGTACATACCGGAGTATCCTCTTCACTGCGCTCCAATGGACAGTGGTGGGTGCATGAAGGAACTGACACACTTTGTTCACAGCGAAAGACAAATCTGGCCGAGTCAGTATGAGGTATTGGAGAGCTCCAACAACACTATGATACTTGGAAGAATCATCATTCCCAAGCCTGGTTCCATTAGTGATGCTGAGCTTCTCAGTCGTGGAGAGTGGTATATCCACTGGTTTGGCCTTGTCCATGCCAGATCTCACCAGAAGATTAGTTGCATACCGAGCCTGTGTCAGCACAAGTCCATCAGATGTTTTCCTGACCTCTATGCCTAGAAAGAAGTGCAGATCACCGAGATCTTTGAGCACAAAATCCTTCTAGAGATGCTTCAAGAGCGTTGTTGTTGCATCCGCTAAAGAACTAGCGACTATTAAGTCGTCAACATAGACAAGAACATACATCACAAGGGCTCTACCCAACTGAAGTAGAACAATGATGTGTCTGACTTGGATGCAATGAACCCAAGGGTCATAAGTCGCTGGTACAACCTTGCATATCAATCCCGTGGTACCTGCTTTAGTCCATAGAGTGCCTTGTCAAGCTTGCACACAAACTGAGGATGTTTTTGATCAAAGTAACCCGATGGCTGCTTCATGTAAACCTCTTCTTCTAAAATGCCATGCAAGAATGTGTTTGTACATCAAGTTGTTGCAAGGACCAACCTTTGGAGACAACAAGTGACAGTATGAGGCATATGATGGTAGCCTTCATCATCGAACTAAAGGTGTCTTCATAGTCCACACCATATTGCTTCTTGAATCCTTTGGCCACCAAACGTGCCTTGTATCGGTCGATGGTGCCATCAGCTTTCCTCTTGACCTTGTACACCCATTTGCAGTTCATGACGTTTTTGCCCTTTGGCAGAGTGTAACACCCTAAACACTTATTATTTTTATCTTCAAATTAGCATAATTATAGGAATTATTTAAGAATTGTTTAGGCAAAATAACAATTTTTGGAATTATCTAAAATAAACTATAAGGCCTAGAAACATGAAATGTTGCATTCATGCTGGTGCATAATATTTTGACTGCTTGTAGGACTAGGTTGTTTGGTTTAAAAATCAATTTGATAGAAATTTATACAAATTTACAGCTCTAAAAAATTTAAAAGAGTTTTTCTTTTGTTTTTTCCCCTTCACCGAATCTGGCCCAGCCCCAAACCCTGGCCCAGTTTTTCCCCGCGCTCACCCCTGGCCTTGGGCCGTTGGCGGCCCAGCTTCCCACCCCTCGCTACAGCGCGCACACTGCCCAGTGGCGCGGCCCGCTCCGCCGCAGTTAGCCCGCGCGCCCTCCCCGTTCCCCCTCTCGCTGCGCGGTAGGGCCCGCCTGTCGGCGCTCTTCCCCCTCCCTCTCTCACTGCACTGTGGGGCCCATTCGTCAGCGTCTCCCCCTTTCTTCCTCGCTGAGCCGGGAGTGCGCGGCGGCATTCAACGCCATCACTCTCCCCCCGCCTTCAAGCTCCGATTGATGGAGGCCATCAATCGGCCTTCAAGCCGCCTTGATGCCGGGCTTAATCGCCCGAGCGTTCGCCCCCTCAGTGCCCCTACTCGCCCTATAAAGCTCACTACCGAGCCCTCCTTTCCCCCTTCCGTTCATGAACCGAGCTCAATCACCCCCCAATTCTCCATCTTCAGGGCACGGTGGACGCTGCGAACGTGCGCAAAGCGTTCGCCTGGCAATACCGCGGTCGTAGGTGCACTCTCACCCTACTTTTCTTCATGTTTTGGTCGAAACCGAGCTCACCGTTGCTTTCTCCCCAGTCCGCCTCGCTCGTGGCCACGCCGCTCAGAGCCTTCCTGGACGCTGCGACCATCTCCAACGGAACCGCGGTACCCCCTCGATGCTCCCCGCACCTTTAATCACGAGTTAGGGTGCTCTAACACCGAATCCGAGGCTCTCCGAGGGCGCGGAAATGGCGCCACCGTGGGGCCATCGTCCCGACGTGCTTCCCGCCTTTTCTTTGTGCCTTATCGTGTTTGCCTCGTCGTGCTGGTCACCATGGTAGTTTTCTTTTTGTTTGGCGTGGCCGGGAACGTGATTCCGGCGAGCTCTGAGGAGTTTACCTCGTCGGCGGCAATGGCGCCGCCGCGGTCGGCCTCGGCTCAGGCGAGCACCCCCACCTCCTTTCTTCCAGGGCCGTCCAATCGGTTTCCAACGACACAGATTGCATACCCCTTCGGGGTTGCGTAACCGGTCCACCGTGGACCATGGGCGCGGTCCATGGGCGCTCGGTCAGCCGGTCCACGCGCACCGTGGTGGACCGAGCCAATCCCAGCGCGGCACGTGGCCCCCCTGTCGGCCAGCGACGCAGTCAGCCGCGGGTCGCTGGGGGTTTTGCACTTTAACCCCCCTGTTTCGAGCAAATCAACCCGCAGTCCAACTTAGTTCAAAAGTATTTCTTTTTAATCTTGTTTTCTTCTGTTTTAAACCCTGTACTTTTATATAATAGTGCGCGCGGTCCAGAGCCGTTAGAAATTCAGTTTTAATTCTTTTAAAAATCGTTTTTGATTCCGTCTATTCACAGAAATGCCATTCAATTTGTTTCATGCATAACTTTCACGTTTTAAGTCCGATTAGAGTGATTCTTTCGCTCATGTGTTCGTAGAAATGCGTAGAGTAGATTTATATACTTTTCAGTCACTGTTTTTACTGTTTGGTGTACTATTCTAATGGAACTCTATTTGTATGCATGTGATGATTGGATTGGATGCTTGATTGGTGTTTGGATCATGAATAGAAGGAGATCAGGTTGGGGTGGTTGAGGAGCAGTTTGTGGAGCTCTACTAGGAGGAAACTTTTGAGGAAGGCAAGTGTAATATAGGCTTCCTTGTACCTATGAATATTATTTAATTCATTCATATGCATGTGTCTAAATTGAAATGCCTATAAGGACTTTACCTAGATGACTTTGTACCACAAATCCTTGATACCCATGGGAAGGTATGCATTTATTGAGGTAGCTGCTGCTCCGCTGAAAACCTAAGATAATGAATTTACCTGATTAATTGGTATATGCAATATGATAAAATATGTTCTAGAAACTTGGTTCAGGGGGCTAGAGCTTGGGTTTTGAATGCTCTAGATTCCTCTCCATAAGGACTTAATCCTGAAGCGGCCACCCAGGAGGTCACGTACAATCCCGAGAGTCAAATGGCTCTGACCTTAATCATATAACTAGTATGTCTCTATCAAATTTGTAGTTACCGGAAGGCGCTAGAGGGGGGTGCCTCGTGGTGTATAGATGTCACTACTACCTTGGTGTGTACAGTGCCGCGACCACATGTGCCTCTTGAAGGAGGTCATCTATGCACACTTGCCACTGAAACCTCGCGGCTACTATTTTGTTAGGGTGACTAGTGAAAGGTTAAGTAGTGGAACCCGGTCACACTTCCTCGGTAGAAGTGGTGTGGGCCTTGCAAACCCCGACATTAGGGAACCACGGCTCGGGGGTAAAGTTGTACAATTTCTGCAGAAATCTAAAACCTGTTATAACAGCCGAGCTCTCGGTCATGAGCGGCCTGGATCCTTCTTGGTTAGCAGTTACTTGGTCTTGTTTGGGAAAAGTATCAATCTTGATTAAAACTTATGCAACCAGGGTTGGTCCATCATTAAGAAGTAGAAAGATTTGGTTAATAAAATATGACCAACTAAAAATGCTAACCGCTGTTAAACCGAGTCAAGCCTTTGAGCCTTCATATACCCCTATGTTATACTTGCTAAGCATGGTGTGCTTACACTTGTTTATATTTCAATGAAAATCCCGGATGGGTAACAGATGTGTGTGCTGAGGAATTCCTTGAAGATGTCCAGGACTTCTAGAGTGCTGGTGTTCACCAGTTGGTGTCCCTATGACAGCATGGGCTTAGTTTTCCGCTTTATGTAATAATGTTGCCAATGAGCAAGACTATGTGAGATGTTTATGATGAATATGCGATGTAATAAAGTACTTTACTTTGATATATTTACAATTTGTGATAATATGTGTGTTTGGACATCCTGGGCGCACATATTTGAGTGCTTGGTTTTGTTATCAAAACTGGGTGCGACACAGAGGTACTAAGTGCCATGTTTGATTACGCAGAAGAGCTTGATGCTCACTGTCCATTGCTTGTGCCTAGTTCTTGTCCTTGAGTGCCTCAGCCATGGACCATGGTTCTTCACTGACAGCAATGGAGTGCATGCACCAGCGCACTGTTCCATCTGTGTAGCCTTTGGGCTTTACAATCCTAAAAGCATCTAGGCCCCTAATGATTTTCAGTGATTAATGAAAATATTGATTATTATGACTAACGTGTGTTTTGTAGAGGCAAAGTCATTCAAGTTAGGTCATGGTAATGGTGATCGATGGACTAGAACGTTCATGCTGACTTAATGGTGGAAATCACTTTGGTTTTTAAAGGATTGTTTGACATCATCATTACTAGACTAGGTCTAAGTGCCATATGGTGTTGAAGGGCACTTAGAGTACTTTAGGACTTTGTTTTTCCTTTAACCGTACTATTAAGGGGGGCATTGAGTGGGTAGCTTGACCTAGACAAGGCTTTAGGTATAGGTGTGGTGCACACTTGGTAAACCTAGCACTAGGCAGCTCCGAGAAAGTCCTCAGATCGAGAGAACCAAACTTCATTTTGGAAAGCTCACGATTCGATGAAGTTTTGGTGGTGAGACAGCACCGGACGTAGTAGTGCTACTGTTGGCGCGTTCGGTGTATGCTGACTTGAGTCAGCGCGTCGAAGTGCCAAGGGTTAGGCATGATATGCACGCACTGGACCCACCGGGGTGTGTCTAGTCCCTTACCCAGAGAGGTCTGCAATTCATCTCCTCACCGAATGTGGTCTGAGTGGGGCACCGGACCCTAAGTTGTGCGTCCGGTGCTTGGTAGTTTGCAAGTACAACTAGCCATCAATGGGGCACTGGACGCTCTGCGGAGCACGTCCGATGCAACATTGAGCGCGTCTGGTGCACTCATTTTCTGTGGTATTTGAGTGGATGCCCTTGGACTTGATGGGGAGTATTTATACTCCTCCACCTCATCCATGGGAGGCCTCTTGCCCATTTGTTCAGCTGAGAAACACCTTGTGGTGCAAGAGCGAAGCAAGAGCCTAGAGAGGATTCAGAACTGAGAGATTTCTTGAGTGAATCCTTCTCTAGTGAGTTCCAAGAGTTCAAGCGTGCATCCATCACTCTCTAGAGCCTTATTTGGGTCAAGTGAGAGTTCTTTGCTTGTTACTCTTGGTGATTGCCATCACCTAGATGGTTCGGTGGTGATTGGAGGCACGAAGACCGCCCGGAGTTCTTGTGGGTGACTCGTGTCAAGTGAAAAGCATCTAGGCCCCTAATGTGTTTCAGTGATTAATGACAATGTTGATTACTGTGACTAACGTGTGTTTTGCAGAGGCAAAGTCATTAGAGTTAGGTCATGGTAACTGTTGATATTTGGTAACGCAATAAGGAAATGATCCGCAAGCGCACGGATATCGGTGAGCATTTCACCCGGGAGGTTATCCAGAGTTATCGTATTTATATTTTTACCACTGGGAGAAAGGGTGCATCTGACTAACCAAATCTATTGCTACTATCCCTTTAGGCTACAAAGAATGTCTCTCGATGTGAGTGATGTATAGAGAAGACTGCAACCGTAGTCTCGTTCTAACCTTGGTAAGGATGATCTACTGTTCTATTGAGGAGGCTCACGGAATCTAGACAACACAAAGGATGTTCGACCCACACCTATAAACCCTACCCGTCCTGCTAACAAGATATGGGATACAAAGGTAACTTGGAAATGTCACGTTCCTCGCTACTACCACGGTCCAGCTAGTCAGGGGATATCTATGAGTACCCTAGCCTAAACACCACGTTTACGCCAGCAATGATTACTCTAATACTCAACCGGAAGAGGATTCAAGTAAACTCATAAACCAAAGAACAATAAAACAAGAACTTACTAGCATTAGAAGTCAAATTACTGAAGAATCTTAGAAGCAAGCCTCGGGTTAGGAGACTTGATCCTGTAGGTACAACTCGGAGTAGACACCGACAGGCCGGCCTTCCTCCGATCCACACCTCCACTCTATCTCTCTCAATCTAGTAGAAACTAGAAGATCTATTTCTACTTTACATTGGTTTCTAAGCCTAAAAAGAAATATTATTTAGAGAAGAGGTATTCCTTCGAGGGCACCCCTCAATCTCTATGATAATTTCTTGTCTTCTCCAGGGGCCAGGGGGGTCTCCTTATATAGTCCTCCCCTTCTATGCGTTTTTGGGTCGGTAGGCGAGGTGGTACTATGTTATTCTGAATCCAATAGGTCGGTGGAGATCTCCCGAGAGAAAGAGTCCTGATTGGGCTCGGCAGGTGGGCGGGCGCCCAAGGAAACTGGGCGGGCGCCCAGGTCCTGGCCCCGTTTCGCCTCCGCTTCGGTCTCGTGGCTTCTGGAGTCTTCTAGATGGTAGAAAATTGCGCGGTACGTTGATATCTCTATGTAATCCTGACATGTGGGCCTTTCTTCCTTATTTCCTGATAACCCCCTGCAGAAATAGACAAACACCAAAACTCGTGGAATTCTATCAGATAAAACCCTAAGTCTAGATGTTGATTTCATTTGGATCCTTTTCTTTGTTTATTTGATAATTAAATTTGATACTTAAGGACCGTCAACAAACTCCCCCAAGCTTACCTCTTGCTCATCCCTGAGCAAGGATGAACTCAAGAGTTTCTGCAGTGGTTTCATGCTTTAAAAGTACACACGCATTCAAGCAAGATCTCATCTCTGAGTTAGAATAAACTGGTAAGACTTAAAACTTACTCATTTTACCTTTCACCATGGGGCTTGTAACCGTCACTTGTGTCTTGAGCAGTTAAAAGATAGAACGGTCAAGTCAAGCGCCATGTCTCTTATTCTTGATCAGCTATAGCTCTGGAGTTTTTACAGATTTTTAAATAAAACTCAGAGATTCCTTATATGACTCTCTCAGATCTCTCTTTTGTGGTATTTCTGGATCCTCACTAAGGCAGTACTGGTATATGCCTTCTCTCAAAGTATGTAGTATTTATGGTATGAGGCATAGTGATATTGCCTTTTCTCTCACCCTACTCTAATAAGGTTTTGATATCTGGAGCTCATAGGTGGGAGACAGATAATACATACTTACAAGACATTTATTGCATAGTCAAACCATGGATCTAGAGAAACAAGTCATTAAGTCAAATCAAGATGTGCATGTGTGGCGAATGAATGGTGTATGGTGATGATGATGATAATAATGGTGAAAGTCTAATTCTACTTTTGCTCTTTTGAGGGGATACATACCTTTCTTGCACTTTGAACCTTTTTTGGGATAATGAGATGCTCTATATTTTCTTTTTTTCTTTTTCTCTCAGGTGGGTATCTTGTACCTCTAATTCTACTGTCGGACACTTGTCCATTTTTACCTCTCGTCTCACTTTTTCTTTTCTTTCGAGGTTCCGGACACTTGCCCCTTTTTATTTCCTCGTATTTTTCCTCTTTTTTTTTTCCTTTTTTTAGAGCACTCATCTCCTTAAATAATATAGCAAGTGGTAGTAACCAAGATAACTCGAGCATTTATTTCACACGGAATAACAGGGATAGAAAAATATTTTTGGCTATTCTCTCCCGGATTAGGAGTAGAATAATTTTGGGTGAATGTGGAGATGGAAATGAGTGGATATATGTGGATGGTACTTCCGGAGTAGAAGTAGCATGTATGAGTGAACGTGCAAGTGAATCTTGATTTTAACCACATGACAAGCTCCTAAGGGTCTACACAGCTTGACCACACTCAATGCTCATAAGCAGTAAAAAGTAAATATGTGGCTCAAAGTCTAGCAAGCATGTATATATGGCTGTGGTAGGAATTTAAACTCTCATCATATAGGAACTCATCATGTGTTATTTTAAAGATTTTTCAAAGATAAAATTCTCCAGAATTCTAGCATCTCTAGGAACAGATAAACAGCAGCTCAACCTTCCCATATCATATCCGTTAACAACTTAGACTTTAGATCAAGTACTCTTCCCACAAGTTTAGGTTTAGAGCAAATCTTACTTCATAACAGTTATGCCTAAACTTGAGAGAGATTTCAATTTTAAGAACTAGTCATGGCAGAGCAACTATTCATCATTTCCATGTGAGAGCTTATCATGAGGGTTCATAGCAAACTTTATTTATTTAGCAAACTAAGCAAAATTATATAAAAGCACAAAATCTTTATTTGGGTTTTCATGATTATGCATCTTTTATTATTTGAGTAAAGTATAAACACGAGTAGAAACACTTAGCTAGATAAATGGGGGTGCTCTCCCCCAAGCTGGATTTTGACGTAATTTCTTCTGATGTAGCTAGCAGGTGGCAGAGGTGTATTTGAAAGTCAGCAGCATTCTGACAGCGATTAGAATGTCCTCCGTCTGCTAATCTTCTAGATTCTTAAATTCTGTGGAGCTCAAATAGACAACAAAGCTTTGTGGAACTGGTTAAGTGTTAGCATAAAATCTCTTTGCCTTCATATTGAGCTTCCTCAATAAATATTACTTATTTAGCAGGATCATGCACTTATTATTTTTATATTTTTATTGTAAGATAAAAACTTATTTATTTTATTTTTATGCCACCACAGTGAATGTACTTATGAGTTTTATGCCATGAGCATACTCACATGGGGCTTACTATTTTTTTAACATTTTTATTATTTTTTTTTCAAGATAGCATGAACCTGATTAACTAAGCAAACTATAATTGAATAATTGAAAGGAAAAGGATAACTACCAAGTTTACCTCTTGGCAAGACGTTCGGTCTTTTTAAATCCTCCGAATGGGACTCCTTGTGTTTTCAGTCGTTCTGGGATTCGCTAGGTAGCGTAGTCGGTGGTTCCGGCGGCGCCTCCTCTTCGTGTATAACTATCTTCTCCCTCCACACCTGACTCGGTGCTACGGTCTCCTCAGGACAGTTCTGTTCAAGCTGTATGTCTTCAGTCCTTATCACTTTTCCTTCGTAGTCTACCCATCCGTTCTTGATGATTTGCCTCCTCTGGTTTCGGTTGCGTCGTCTTCTTGTCCTGACCTGCTTAGAGTCTTCAACTATATAGTTAAGGTCAGTAAAATAGCGGCATACCTTCTGTTGGGTATTCTTAACATCATTACTAAAAGTAGACTAAGTTCTCTAAATCTAGTAACGGTGCCAAAAATGCCAAACCTATCCCTCACACCACTTAAGCCAAGTTGTCATCCCCAGCATGATATGAGAGACGCGGTATTGAAATATGCAATTGCTCTTCTAAATAAATAATGAATGGGATCTGCAAGCGCACAGATTAATACCGATGTAGCATTTTAACCGGAAAGTATTCCAGGTATCGTTATTTATATTTTTACCACTGGGAAGGGATTAGCAATCATCACTATTGATTACAGAATAGAATATGAGATTGAGCATCTATCATTGCATGTATAATTGAGAACATTGTATCTAACTCATCATACAGGGATAAGTGTCACATAAAAGATATATGAAATAATAATAGTGACAAGGATAACTAATCTGATCTAGCCACATAATAAATATGATAAGCACCTCAATTAGATACTCTAGAAAGTCATTAGCATGGTATTAGAACGAACTACAAGAATATTCCCTAAGTTATTCTCAACTATATAGTCTAGCATTATCATAGTTAGTGCAAGCATACTTAGCAATCATTGCGAGACAAGACTACACCCATGCATAGTGATATTAGCAAGGAATATGAGAAACATAGCAATCACTCCCCTGTAATAATGTTGCTCTGCCAGCCCAATACACGAGAGGGGGACTATATAAGAATCAATGAAGCTGTCACTATCACGAACCACCCCACGATCTGGCATATTGGGTACAATCGCAGATAAATACGGTATAAGCACCACGCCTACACAATATCTATCATTTACCCATGGATCCGATGGATAAACGCTATACGATCCTAAGCATGTATATAGATCGAATCTAACTAAGCCAAGTACATAACTATGATAAACTAAGAACAATATAATCTTGAATATAAGCAAGTAGAGCAAAGTCATAAGCAATATATTGAAGTAGAACAAAGTCATATTCATAATATTGAAGAACAAAGATAATTAAAGTAATTAGAAACACAATTAGAGAATTACCAAGAATCCTCTTGACAGATCCGGAAACCAATCGAAGATTGACTCCTTCTAGTTCTAATCCTATGTAGCTATGCTAATCTAGATATCTAATTGATGTGGTGGCTCTAATCTTGATCAGAGGCTTCTTCTCCCTTGATGGAACAATGAATTAGGGTTGAGAGGCTCTCTCCACCAGGGGCCAGGGGGTCTGGTTTTATAGTCCCTTCAAATGAATATGGGCCCTTGGATCAAACCGACATAGATTGTATGGTTTAGATTCATCCTTTAGGTCGGTGGAGATCTCCCGCAAAGCAGAGTCCTGATTGGACTCAGGAGGTGGGCGGGCGCCGTGACCAACTGGGCGGCCGCCCAGGGTCTGGCCCCGTTTCGCCTCCGCTTCGGTCTCGTGGCTTCTGGAGTCTTCTAGATGTAAGATAATTGCGCAGCACGTTAATACCTTTACGTAATCCTCACATGTGGGCCTTTCTTCCGTATTTCCTGATAACCCCCTGCAGAAATAGACAAACACCAAAACTCGTGGAATTCTGTCAGATAAAACCCTAAGTCTAGATCTTGATTCCATTTGGATCCTTTTCTTTATTTATTTGATAATTAAATTTGATACTTAAGGACCGTGAACAAACTCCCCCAAGCTTACCTCTTGCTCGTCCCTGAGCAAGGATAGACTTAGCTATGGATCATAAGTTGTTGCAATATCTTTTAAAAATTTTACGGTACACATGCTTTTTAAATAAGATCTCATCTCTAAGTTAGAGTAAACTGTCAAGACTTAAAACTTACTTACTTTACCTTCACCATGGGACTTGTAACTGTCACTTCTGTCTTGAGTGGTTAAAAGATAGAACAGTCTAGCCAAGTGCCATGTCTCTTATTCTTGATCAGCTATAGCTCTGGGATTTTTGCAGATTTTCAAATAAAACTCAGAGATTCCTTGTATGATTCTCTCAGGTCTCTCTTTTGTGGTATTTTTGGATCCTTACCAAGGCATTGATGGTATATGCCTTCTCTCAAGATATGTGGTATTTGTGGTATGAGGCATAGTGACATTGCCTTCTCTCTCACCCTACTCTAATAAGGCTTTAATATCTGGAGCTCATAGGTGGGAGATAAAATATACATACTTACAAGACATTTATTGCATAGTCAAACCATGGATCCAAAGTAACAAGTCAATAAGTTTAATCAAGATGTGCATGTGTGGCGAATGAATGGTATATGGTGATGATGGTGATAACAATGATGAAAACAATGGTGGTGGAAGTCTAATTCTACTTTTGCTCTTTTGAGGGGATACATACCTTCCTTGCTTTTGAAACTTTATGAGGAGAATGAGATGCTCTTCTTTTTCTTGTCTCTCAGGTGGGTATCTTGCACCCCTAATTCTACTGTCGAACACTTGTCCATTTTTACCTCTCGTCTCACTTTTTCTTTTCTTTCGAGGTTCCGAGCACTTGCTCCTTTTTATTTCCTCATATTATTTCCCCTTTTTTTTTCAGAGCATTCATCTCTTGAGATAATATAGCAAGTGGTAGTAACAAGATAACTTGAGCATTTATTTCACAAGGAAAAATAGAAATGTTTTTGGTTATTCTCTCCCGGATTAGTAGTAGAATATTTTTAGGTGGCTCTGGAGATGGAAATGAGTGGATGTGTGTGGATGCGTACTTCCAGAGTAGAAGTAGCATATATGAGTGAACGTGCAAGTGAAATCTTGATTTAACCACATGACAAGCTCCTAAGGGTCTTCACAGCTTGACCACACTCAATGCTCATAAGTAGTAAATAGTAAATGTGTGGCTCAAAGTCTAGCAAGCATGCATATATGGCTGTGGTAGGAATTTAAGCTCTCATCATACAGGAACTCATCATGCAACATTTTAAAGATTTTCAAAGATAAAATTCTCTAGAATTCTAGCATCTCTAGGAACAGATAAACAACAGCTCAACCTTCTCATATCATATCCGTTAACAACTTAGACTTCAGATCAAGTTTTCATCCCACAAGTTTAGGTCTAGGGCAAGCTTTAAATTATAACAGTTATGTCTAAACTTGAGAGAGAACTTAAAATGTGCAAATTAGGCAGAGCAACTATTCATCATATCCATGCTTAAGTTTTATTTAGATACAGATTAGCATAGCCACTTTATTTATTTATTAAACACACTAAGCAAAAGACATATATAAGCATAAAATCTTTATTTGGTTTTTCCATAGTTTATGTGTATTTTAATATTCTAAAATAGTATAAGTATAAAGATAGATAGAAATACTTATCGGGATAAATGGGGGTGCTCTCCCCCAAGCTGAATTTTGACGTAATTTCTCTTGATGTAGCTAGCAGGTGGCAGAGGTGTAGTTGAAAGTCAGCAGCATTCTGACAGCGATTAGAATGTCCTCCGTCTGCTAGTCTTCTTGATTCTTAAATTCTGTGGAGCTCAAATAGACAACAAAGCTTGTGGAACTGATTAAGTGTTAACATAAATATCTAGCCTTTATTATCTTGAGACTCCTTGATAAATATTACTCCCTGTTTTTATATTTCTTTATTTTATAAAGCAGAAAAATATTTATTTTTATTTTTATGCCTCCACAGTGAATGTACTTATGGGTTTTATGCCACTCGTATACTCACATGGGGCTTACTTCTTTTTCATATTTTTATTTTCTTTTTAAGAAAGTATGAACATGATTAACTAAGTAAACTATTTGAAATAATTGAAAGGAAAAGGGTAACTACCAAGTTTACCTCTTGGCAAGGCGTTCAGTGTTTTTAAGTCCTCCGAACGGGACTCTCCAATTTTTTAATCGTCCTGAGGTTCGTTGGGTGGCGTAGTCGGTACTTCCGGCAGTGCCTCCTCTTCTTGTATAGTTATCTTCATTTTCCATACCTGACTCGGTGCTTCAATCTCCTCTGGATAATTCTGTTTAAACTCTACGTCTTCTGATCTTACAACTTCTCCTTCATAGTCTGCCCATCCGTCCTTGATGATATGCCTCCTCTGGTTGTGGTTGCGTCTCTTTCTGACCTGCTTAGATTCTTCAACGATATAGTTAGGGTCAGTAAAATAACGGCGTACCTTCTCTGAGGGGAAGTGCATATGGACTTCTCCGGTTCCAATGTAGATAATCGCTTTAACGGTGCTGAGGAACGGCCTTTCAAGGATGATGGGTGGATCGTACTCGTCTTCTCCCATGTCAACAACTTGAAAGTCTGTGTAGACAAAGTGATCGTCTATTTTGACTGGGACATCAGATACTATTCCTTGAACTTCTCGAAATGTCTGATCTGTCATCTGGAGCTGAATGTATGTTGGTCTTAGTGGCATGGTCCCGAACAAGAGCCGATAGGTGACTGCGGCCATTATGTTGACGCCCGATCCGGTGTCGCAAATCGTCTTGTAGAAGTTGTATCCATTTATGGAGCAGTAAATGCTTGGCATTCCTGGGTCGTCCTTCTTGGTCAAAAACGGTGACTTAAGTTGGTGATCTTGGCCTCCATGGACTACAGTGACCATCTTAGCTGACTCGGTCCACACTTGCTTGTTCCTGTTCCTCCTGTTGGTCCTCTTCCTTGATTCACGTCTGGATTGATTTGGAATTTGTGTAGTCTTGTTCTTGAAGAAAAATGTTTCCTTCTTCCCTTTGACGTAGAAACTGATCTTGGCAGCACTAGCGTAGATGATAGCTCCCGTAGTGTTCAAAAATGGCCTTCCTAGGATGATAGGTGCTCTCTCATCATTTCCGGTCTCTACCACTACGAAGTCTGCTGGTGCATACAAGGTACCAACTCGGACACAAAGGTTCCTCACTATTCCTTTTGGAAAAGTTATCGTCTGATCTGCAAACTGCAAACACATGGTTGTCTCTAGTAAAGGATATGTAAAGAATTTTTCATAGAGTACCCTTGGTATAATGTTGACGCTAGAGCCAAAGTCGCAGAGTGCTTCTGGAACGTCCACCATGCCGATGGAGATCGGGATGACGGGGCGTCCTGGATCGCCTCTCTTGACCGGCAGACGGTCAGTAGAAAATTCAGTGATAGGGTTACTCCAATTACATGCATCAAACACGTCTACAAGATTTGCAGATTCTAATCCTTCCGGTTGTGATGGTATACCGGGGTTAGTAGTAGGAACAGCAGCAGCTATTTGATTTAACTGAGATTCAATCATTTTATTAAAGCTAATTTGATTCTTGATGGCAGTAGAGAAATTATCCATTCTATTATTTATATTTTCTAGCATTTTATCATTAGATGCCAATTTCTTGGATAGGTTATCCATTAGCTTTCCTTGATTAGACACTAATTCCCTCAAAGGTGGAAAATTACTATTATTGTTGTTGTAAGAATTGTTACCTTGATAATTACCTGAGTAGTTAGGCCTCTGTTGATTCCAACCTTGATTTTGTTGAGGACGGTTGTAGTAGTTGTTGTTGTTGTTGATGTAGTTCACATCCTCAAGTATCTCAGGGCAGTGGTTGCCTGAGTGTCCAGTGTCTCCACACTCCTCACAAGTCATGTGAGAGTCGTAGATGTGCATAACTTCTTTCTTGTCTCCAGCTCTATCATCGAGCTTCTTCATGAGTAGGTCTAGCTTTGCAGACAGCATGTCTACCTCCTTCAGCTGATGCATACCTCCACCTCTCTTGCGTGTCTGGGTCCTCTCTTCATTCCAGCTTTGGTTGGACGCCATCTTCTCCACAAGAGCTGTGGCTTGTGGTATAGTAAGTGATAAGAATGCTCCTCCAGCTGCAGCATCCATGGTCTCTCGGGCACTGTTGCTGAGCCCATGATAGAATGTCTGCATCAATAGCCAACTCTCCATTCCATGATGGGGACATTCTAGGATGTAGTCTTGAAAGTGCTCCCATGCTTCTGGAACAGATTCATCATTTTGTTGCTGAAAACTTGTAATCTTCCCACGGAGAGCATTGGTCTTGCCCATGGGAAAGAACTTAGCCAGGAAGTTTGTTGAGCAGAGTGCCCACGTAGTATTCTTCTCCTTTGTAGCGTAGAACCACTGCTTCGCTCTTCCTAACAGTGAGAATAGGAAGAGGCGAAGTAGTATAGCGTCTTTGGAAACTCCTGCTATGTGCATGTGTTGCAAATCTCCAGGAAGTGTTGTAAATGAGCACTAGCATCTTCGTGTGCCTTCCCACAGAACTGGTTGGATTGCACCATGTTGATAAGTCCAGGCTTGAGCTCAAAGTTGCCATCGATCTCTGCAGCAGGTCCAGTGCGGATGTTGTCCATAGTGGGAGCTGAGAACTCACGGATCGATTTGTTCGCCATGGCTTCGAACTCTGAAGACAAGTTCCGGTGATCTTCTTGATTGGATGAAGCTTCTTCGTGAAGTGTTGATGATTTCTTCTTGAGCTTGGCCCTCGTCTTCTTGAATAATGCTTCGGGATTGTCAACAAAATTCCCTGGAAGATGTCTTCTATTCATACATTCCCCTGCATAAGGTAAAATAGAAAAATATCGGGGTAAAACTGTATGAGAGAATAGATAAGCTCAATCATATTAGTGATGCGAATGATAACTCAAAATCTTTTATTCCATTACTGATTAGTAATCAACCTTCCCCGGCAACGGCGCCAAAAATGCTTGTTGGGTATTCTTAACATCATTACTAAAAGTAGACTAAGTTCTCTAAATCTAGTAACGGTGCCAAAAATGCCAAACCTATCCCTCACACCACTTAAGCCAAGTTGTCATCCCCAGCATGATATGAGAGATGCGGTATTGAAATATGCAATTGCTCTTCTAAATAAATAATGAATGGGATCTGCAAGCGCACAGATTAATACCGATGTAGCATTTTAACCGGGAAGTATTCCAGGTATCGTTATTTATATTTTTACCACTGGGAAGGGATTAGCAATCATCACTATTGATTACAGAATAGAATATGAGATTGAGCATCTATCATTGCATGTATAATTGAGAACATTGTATCTAACTCATCATACAGGGATAAGTGTCACATAAAAGATATATGAAATAATAATAGTGACAAGGATAACTAATCTGATCTAGCCACATAATAAATATGATAAGCACCTCAATTAGATACTCTAGAAAGTCATTAGCATGGTATTAGAATGAACTACAAGAATATTCCCTAAGTTATTCTCAACTATATAGTCTAGCATTGTCATAGTTAGTGCAAGCATACTTAGCAATCATTGCGAGACAAGACTACACCCATGCATAGTGATATTAGCAAGGAATATGAGAAACATAGCAATCACTCCCCTGTAATAATGTTGCTCTGCCAGCCCAATACACGAGAGGGGGACTATATAAGAATCAATGAAGCTGTCACTATCGCGAACCACCCCACGATCTGGCATATTGGGTACAATCGCAGATAAATGCGGTATAAGCACCACGTCTACACAATATCTATCATTTACCCATGGATCCGATGGATAAACGCTATACGATCCTAAGCATGTATATAGATCGAATCTAACTAAGCCAAGTACATAACTATGATAAACTAAGAACAATATAATCTTGAATATAAGCAAGTAGAGCAAAGTCATAAGCAATATATTGAAGTAGAACAAAGTCATATTCATAATATTGAAGAACAAAGATAATTAAAGTAATTAGAAACACAATTAGAGAATTACCAAGAATCCTCTTGACAGATCCGGAAACCAATCGAAGATTGACTCCTTCTAGTTCTAATCCTATGTAGCTATGCTAATCTAGATATCTAATTGATGTGGTGGCTCTAATCTTGATCAGAGGCTTCTTCTCCCTTGATGGAACAATGAATTAGGGTTGAGAGGCTCTCTCCTCCAGGGGCCAGGGGGTCTGGTTTTATAGTCCCTTCAAGTGAATATGGGCCCTTGGATCAAACCGACATAGATTGTATGGTTTAGATTCATCCTTTAGGTCGGTGGAGATCTCCCGTAAAGCAGAGTCCTGATTGGACTCAGGAGGTGGGCGGGCGCCCTGACCAACTGGGCGGCCGCCCAGGGTCTGGCCCCGTTTCGCCTCCGCTTCGGTCTCGTGGCTTCTGGAGTCTTCTAGATGTAAGATAATTGCGCAGCACGTTAATACCTTTACGTAATCCTGACATGTGGGCCTTTCTTCCGTATTTCCTGATAACCCCCTGCAGAAATAGACAAACACCAAAACTCGTGGAATTCTGTCAGATAAAACCCTAAATCTAGATCTTGATTCCATTTGGATCCTTTTCTTTATTTATTTGATAATTAAATTTGATACTTAAGGATCGTCAACACCTTCTCAGAGGAGAAGTGTATGTGGACTTCTCCGATTCCAATATAGATGATGGCTTTGATAGTATTTGAGGAACGGTCTTCCAAGGATGGTAGGTGGATCATACTCGTCTTCTACCATGTCAATGATCTGAAAATCATCTGGAGCTGAATATATATTGGTTGTAGGGGCATGGTTCCCTGCAGGAGCTGATAAGTGATTGCGGCCATCATGTTATCGTTAGATCCGGTGTCATAGAGTGTCTTCTAAAAAGAGTATCTGTTGATTGTGCACTCAATGCTTGGAACACCAGGGTCGTCCTTCTTGATCAAGAAAGGTGACTTCAGTCGACGATCTTGACCTCCTTGAGCTGCAGTGACCATCTCAGCTGACTCGGTCCACATTTGCTTGTTCTTGTTCCTCCTGTTGGTCCTCTTCCTTGGTTCATGTCAGGATTGCTCTGAAGTTTGTGTAGTCTTGTTCTTGAAGGAAAGTCTCCTTCTTCCCTTTGATGTAGAGACTGATCTTTGCAGCATTAGCGTAGATGACAGCTCTGGTGTTTAGGAATGGCCTCCCTAAGATGATGGGTGCCCTCTCCTCAGTACCAGTCTCTATCACCACGAAGTTTGTTGGAGCGTACAAGGTACCAACTCGGACACAGAGGTTCTTCAATATTTCCTTTGGAAAACTAAGTGTCCGATCTCCATTGTGTTTGTGCTCGTAGATCCCGGTTCTTCACTTGATGGAATCTGGGAGTCGTAAAACGCCTTCATGTTTCTCAAAATGTGTCCTGCTCATAGAGACAAGGCAGAGATCAAGTGTATGGGCTCTGTTGGTGGAAAACACCAACAGAACCAAAAGTGTATTCGTTCTTCTCTAACCTTAAGCATAGTGAGCAAGGCAAAGTTGATGGATCATGAGTGTAGCATTAAAAACATTTGTTAGATCAGATGGCTCAACCTAATGGAAAGATAATATATCTATATTTATGTTTTTTTATATCTTTCAAAGATTTATATGATTAGGAGTGTGGGATCACGAAGGTAGTACTAAGAACAAAGATTAAAGGACTAAACATGTTGAATCAATTGGGTTGATTAATTTGGAGCTACAAATCATACATTTTTGTCTCTTTATTTTATGTGAATGCTAGAACCAAGGAGAAGCTTATAAAAGCGTTAGTCAAGTACCTTAAGATGTTACCTTACTTGAAGAGTGATGGTACAATATCACCTTGTGGAAGCTTTCCTTTCTTAGCGGTTGTGCATCGTGTTTGTGGCACCCTCCATGAATCATCTCTTATGAGCTACGTCTTTCTTGTGCAAATTGTTAAACCTCATGTGTCTCCTTTATCTCCAATGAGTTTGTCTCAGGACTTCCCAGGTTGATATTGAAAGTTTTCCTGCAGAGGTTAGTCCGACAAAATATACCAATGCCTACTCAAGTAGTTTTTAGTTTAGTAACCAAACTAGACTCCATGTCTAATCAGATTAAGGAAAGCTATTTAACCTAAGAACCACACTTAATTTAAAAGCCAATAGAAGTATGTACAGTACTTCCAAACTCACACTTACTAGAATAAACAAAGGTAGCATGATGGCTTATAGAGATCTACTTAAGTGGAGATGAAGTAGCGTGATTAGTATTTAACAAATTGAGCATGTCTCAAAGGTAAGGACGACCAACATAGCAACATGGCAAAGGATGTTTTTATGTGAAGTACTCTCCCAAGCTTGAATTTTTGCAAAATTCAAGATTGGATGAATTTAATTCAATGTTGCATGTTGATTGGTTGGGCATACCTTGCGCTTGTCATTCATCCGATCTTGTTGTTCCAATCCTGGAAAGGTTAGTGGCAAGAATACCCAAAGAAATATTTCTACAATTATCTCATATGCTCAATACACAAGGCAATGTTGCAAATAATTAGAAGTTCATGTTACGATCTGATAAGTGCTTGTTTAAGGACGCTAAGCTTGTCCTTGGGAAACCATTAATTTATGTCGGCGAAGTGGTTTCCCCTCCAACGCTGACCTATATCAAGATCAACTCAACAAGATCTACAATATTTATTATAGACATATGCATCGACAACCGCCCTTTTAAAGTTTTTATAAATAAAAAGGAAGAGGGGGTTGGAGATCTCAAATGTGGTGATGATGGAGAGACCGATTGATTGGGGAGATGTTTTATATGAGCAAGGACTGGGTGAGGTATTTATGAAATAACTTCCATGCTCACTGTTGTTTCTCTCATTCTCAAACTCCAAGGATGATTCTTCATGAATGCTTAAAATTCCTCTAGGATTGTCTCTCAAGTTTGTTTTATCTATCCATTCAATGGTGATAGCACATGGATTTTTAATGCCCTCTAGCCATTGATGTTGCTCTTCTCGATCCTCCTTCTTATGCATGGGATGTCTAGAAAGATTCATAGGATTATCGGGAGGTTCAAGAGAAAGAGCATAGTAGAAACTATTAAGCTCAAGGATGGGATGGATAGCCGAATCATGGGATTGAAATGTTTGGAAATTGGCTATTGAAACTTCCTTTCCTTGTCTGGGAGATGATTCCTTGTCTATCTCTAAGATTTTTCTATGAAGACTAGTACAAGAAGGATATCCACGAATGAAGACATACCTTCCTTTACTAATAGATAAAGAAAGAAAGACTCTACCAAAAGTTATATGATTAAGACCAATGTGAAAATATCTAGGAAAAACATGGTCTTGTAGGGCTAGGTCTAAACCAGAATTTACAGAAAGATTAACAGATTCCCTAGGTGTAGCTAAAAGTGCATTATCTTCTTGATTAAAAGATAGGACCTCAGCTATATAAAAGGGTTGGTTTTGACCTATTGCAATCAACTCCGGACACAGATCATAATTAGGGGCAGGACGTGTTGACTCCCATGGTCTATGGCTGGTCTCCGAAGGTGCAAAGAATTTAATAATAGGTATGGAATTTGAGTTATCCATAAAGATAAAAATAAAAAGATAAAAGAATAAAAGTATAATATAAGATAATAGCAAGATTCAAAGTTATCTCAGCAAACCGTCTTTCTCCCCGGCAACGGCGCCAGAAATGCTTGTTGATATTTGGTAACGCAATAAGGAAATGATCCGCAAGCGCACGGATATCGGTGAGCATTTCACCCAGGAGGTTATCCAGCGTTATCGTATTTATATTTTTACCACTGGGAGAAAGGGTGCATCTGACTAACCAAATCTATTGCTACTATCCCTTTAGGCTACAAAGAATGTCTCTCGATGTGAGTGATGTATAGAGAAGACTGCAACCGTAGTCTCGTTCTAACCTTGGTAAGGATGATCTACTGTTCTATTGAGGAGGCTCACGGAATCTAGACAACACAAAGGATGTTCGACCCACACCTATAAACCCTACCCGTCCTGCTAACAAGATATGGGATACAAAGGTAACTCGAAAATGTCACGTTCCTCGCTACTACCACGGTCCAGCTAGTCAGGGGATATCTATGAGTACCCTAGCCTAAACACCACGTTTACGCCAGCAATGATTACTCTAATACTCAACCGGAAGAGGATTCAAGTAAACTCATAAACCAAAGAACAATAAAACAAGAACTTACTAGCATTAGAAGTCGAATTACAGAAGAATCTTAGAAGCAAGCCTCGGGTTAGGAGACTTGATCCTGTAGGTACAACTCGGAGTAGACACCGACAGGCCGGCCTTCCTCCGATCCACACCTTCACTCTATCTCTCTCAATCTAGTAGAAACTAGAAGATCTATTTCTACTTTACATTGGTTGCTAAGCCTAAAAAGAAATATTATTTAGAGAACAGGTTTTCCTTCGAGGGCACCCCTCAATCTCTATGATAATTTCTTGTCTTCTCCAGGGGCCAGGGGGGTCTCCTTATATAGTCCTCCCCTTCTATGCGTTTTTGGGTCGGTAGGCAAGGTGGTACTACGTTATTCTGAATCCAATAGGTCGGTGGAGATCTCCCGAGAGAAAGAGTCCTGATTGGGCTCGGCAGGTGGGCGGGCGCCCAGGTCCTGGCCCCGTTTCGCCTCCGCTTCGGTCTCGTGGCTTCTGGAGTCTTCTAGATGGTAGAAAATTGCGCGGTGCGTTGATATCTCTATGTAATCCTGACATGTGGGCCTTTCTTCCTTATTTCCTGATAACCCCCTGCAGAAATAGACAAACACCAAAACTCGTGGAATTCTATCAGATAAAACCCTAAGTCTAGATGTTGATTTCATTTGGATCCTTTTCTTTGTTTATTTGATAATTAAATTTGATACTTAAGGACCGTCAACAGTAACAAGTACTCAATGGACAGGGACGTTCATGCCTACTTAATAGTGGAAATCGTTTTAGTTTTCAAAGGATGGTTGGATATCGTCAAGACTAGACTAGGTCTAAGTGCCATATGGTGAAGAAGGGCACTTAGAGTAGTTTAGGACCTTATTTTCCTTTGACCGTACTATTAAGAGGGGCTTTGATCTAGTAGCTTGACTTAGGCAAGGCTTTAGGTTTACGTGTGGTGCACACTTGGTAAACCTAGCACTAGACAGCTCAAAGATAGTTGTTGACACTAACTAACACCACTTAGATACTAGGTTATCATCCCTAGCATGGTGCCATAGTGTACAAAGGTATTTATAAATGTAAAGGCTCTCTAGAAAATAATCTATTCTATCCGCAAGCGCAAAGATAAAACACCTCATTGTAGCATTTCACCAGGATAAGTATTCCAGGTATCGTTATTTATAATTTTGCTTAAGAGAACAAGAGGGATGAAATTAAAATAAGGACTAAATCTATCAAGGCATAGACTAGAGATAAACTTGCAAGAACATGATTACTAATGAGAAACTCGACACACAGTCACTTACTTGGCAGGGGGTAAACCATAAAGATAATGATAATGAATTATAAGTTCATGGGTAATTAACACAGCGATTAGAAAATAGACTACTCCTCATATAAGTAGGTGACGTCAGATTAGCTAGAGAATGGATTCTAAGTTATCTACTATCTACTAAGTCACAATCTACTCTAGTTATCTACAAGATCATGTATAGCATAAAAGACTCTTCATTCATGTATAAGGAACATTGCTAAAGTAAATCAGAGCATCGCAAGACTTACTTCGCAATACCAATTCTGCCTGTCCTATCAACGGAGGGTGGACTATATAAGAATCAACGAAGCTGTCACTATCGTGAACTACCACACAACCCGGCCAATAGGATACATTTGCAGGTAAATAACATCTAAGCATCACGCCCACATGTGATCTACCACTTAACTCCCTCGCGTCGAGAGCTAAGCGCTTTGCAAACTTATACATAAACTCATTATCAATCATAACTATATCAAATATAGAACTAGAGCAAACTAAGAACATAATAAATAAAGACATAATGCAATTAGAACAAAGTATTAGAGAAAGATATGAATAATACCAATCTTTATTACCGAAGATCCGAATCCAGAGCGTAGTGCTCTACTTCTCTAATTGCTATCTAATCAAATCTCTAAACTTGAAGGATTAGGGAGTAGCTAATTCTAATTCTCTGTGGGAGAGAAGCTCTAAACCCTAACTTTGATGGCTACCTCTGATAATGATTTCTCCTCTTCTTTTCTCTCTTCCAGGGGTGGAGAGGCCTTGGTTATATACCTTTCAAGTGAATTTGGGCCGTTGGATCAAACCGACATTGATTGTATGGTTTAGATTCATCCTTTAGGTCAATGGAGCTTAGTCCCAAACGAGAGTCCTGATTGGACTCTAACCCTGGGCGGGCGCCCTGCCCCCGAGACCGATCGTCTTCTCGTTCGTTCCCGTGGCTTCTGGACTCTTCTAGATTGAGGAAAATTGCGCGGCATGTAATTATCTCGTTGTAAACATGACATGTGGGCCTTCTCTCCATATTCTCTGATAACCCCCTGCAGAAATAGATAAACACCAAAGCTCGTGGAATCTGTCAAATAAAACCAAATTCTAGATGTTTGGTGCATATTGATCCTTTTCCATGTTTATTTGATTGTTAATTTTAGTACTTAAGGACCGTCAACAAACTCCCCCAAGCTTACCCTTTGCTCGTCCTTGAGCAAACAGCTAAACTCAGACGAATGAGGAATTGCTTCGATGTTTTCTTTCTTGACAGACACACATGCTTTTATAAAATTCTTCCAAATTAGAGTGAAGTGTTATGGAACTTGGTACCTGCACTTAAGTCTTAAGTAATCGAAAGACAAAATAATTAAGTCAAGCACTATTCCTCCAGTCTATACTTCACGTTTGTTCTAGAGTTTTTCATAAGTTTTCAAAATAAAACTCAGAATTCCCAGCAATGATTCTCTCAAGTCTCTCTATATGTGGTATTTGTGGATCCTTACCAAAATGTCACTTACCTATAGCTAATGAAATATTTAAGTGGAGCTCATAGGAGTGAAAAACAACTTATACATATGTTGTCTAATCGAGCCATGGATCCAAAGGAACTCAACATATAATTAAATCAAGATGTGCATGTGTGGTAGAGTAAATGATAGTAATGGTGAAAATGTATAAGTGATAATAAAACTTAGTTCTCATTGCTCCTCATATTGCTATCTCTCCTCTTCTTTGATCTTTGCTTTGGGAGAACATGGGCTATCTTTTTCTCTTTTTTTTCTTTTTCAGGTGGGTAGTAGATACCCCTAATTCTACTGTCGGACACTTGTCCATTTTTTCCGCTCAAGTGGGCATCTTTGTACCCCTAATTCTACTCCGGACACTTGTCCATTTTTACCTCTCGTCTCACTCTTTTTCTTTCTATTCCGAGGTTTTGGGCACTTACCCCTTTTTATTTCCTCGCATATTTTTGCATAATCCATGCCTCTTCTGCATTGAATCTTTTTAGAGAGAGAAAATAACAATATTTGGGATAGTGAGTGATAATATTTTTAGCAATTTTAATGAATGGTGGTGAATGGTGTAGTGAATGTGTGCAAGTGAATATCTTAATTTAACCACATGAAAAGCTCCTAAGGGACTACACAGCTCGATCAAACTCATTGTAAATATAGTAAAAGATGTTATAACAAGTATGGCTGTGGTAGGAATTTTGTAATGCTAGGAACTCATCATGTGATTTGTAAGTTTTCAAAATAAATCTCCAAAACTTAGTGTAGTAGGACAAAGATAAACAGTAGCTCAAACTTTATATCATGCCTTTCTCTTACCTAGACTTTAGTTTTGGGCTCATGCTCCTATAGATATTAAATTTTAGTTTTAGTAATTCCTGGAAGAACTCTAATATAAAAGCTAGGTACTTGAAAGTAAGCAAACAGAGCAACTATTCATCATTTCCATCATGCATTTTTTTGGTCTTTTTATTTTTCTAGAGATTAACACTTAGCAGGAAAAATAAAGCACACTTATTTACACACTCTTTTTATTTTGTTTTCATGTTTATAAAATGTAGTAAATTAAAGCAAGAAAATATTTATTGGGTTTTCTAAGTTTTTCTCTTTAAGATAAAATACTAAAATAGAAAAGAATAAATAAGAAGAGCAAATAAAAACTTACTTGATAAATTGGGAGGAACTCCCCCAAGCTGGATGTTGATGTCGGTCTCACCAGATGTTCCAGAACCGCATCATGGTTGTGATGTTGTCGTTCATTGTTGTTGTATCTTGTCTCAACTCTTGTACTGCAGTAGCATGGTCCTGGTTCCATTTTTGTTGCTCTTCCAGGAGTCGTCCATGTTCTGCTTGCGTGTTCTGGATGTCGAGGAGGGTGTTGTCGGTACGGGTGAAGAAAGCGCCGACCTCTTGGTAGTAGTCATTCGTGAAAGCGTAGGAGGTGTCGGAGTATCGTCCTGCATCAAATTGGGGTGGAGGTCTGGATCCTGAAGCTCCATAAGGATCAGTGGAGTACCTGCCCGTATGGAAAGGCGGGTTTGTCCACTAGTGATCTTGGCTCTCCGACCATGTCTCCTGTGCTGGCTCTTGTGGTTGCGCATGTCGAACCCATGAGTCTCGAAGGACTCGGGGGTTGTAGTCGCAATAATGCAGGTGCGCTGCTTCTTCCGGTCCGGGATCAGCTCCATACCAGGTGCGTTCTTGATGGGTGGTCATCCTTTCAGATGCCACTCGTTGTGGAGCTCTCTGGTTTACCGGTGCTAGTGCAATCTCAATCAATAAATTTTGAACAACGTAGAGGCCAAGGTTCGGGTTAGGTAACCGAGTCTTGCCTTTATTGTCATATAGCATATACATTATGTTCCCTTCTTTCTTCAAGATCCGAGCTTGTCTAAATGTGTCATAGCATGATAAATTCTTAACTCATCTATGAATTCCAATGATGAATTTTCTAGCAAATGAAGACTAGAGGCTAGACGAGTGATAAATGAAGTACATCCTACTGGTCCCTGAAGACTAGGTATACTAAGCCAATGAGAAACCAAAAGTGTAACAGGTGAAGTGGGTAATTTATTAATAGCAGCATATAAAAGTTGCAAATCTCCTACTCTTACTTTTCTAATATCATCACGATAGAAAAGATTGTACCCAAGCCATTTGTGGAACATCCTAATAGTGGGGTGTTCCATGTCACTGGTTTGGGCTTGACTATAAAAATTATCTCTAGATATTTCTCTCCAAAACTGGTGTCTCTCAAAGTTGGGTAGGTCAGAGTCAATGTTTAGGATGCATCTTGAAGAGAAACCAAGATGGTCGCTCAGTTCTCTCCAAGACAACATAATCTCCTGTTTGAACATCCGAAAAACAATTCCCCCTCATAATATTGTAAAGTGCAAAGAAATTCGAGGGTGAGAAGACGAGAACCCAGCTCAGTTATATTCCAAAAATTTATCCAACCTATCATCTGAAAAATTAAGTCAAATTCAGTGTCCATACCTGTTTCTTGTAGTAAGATTGGATCAAGAGTAGGGGTGTGAATGAAATCTTTATTATTTAGTTGCTGGTAGACTTCCTTCTCCCTTCGGGTCTTCAGTCCAAGGTCTCCTATCTTGAGAAGGACCTTGACTTGCTGATTAGGGCCTTGTTTAGTTCCTCAAAAATTTTGCAAAACTTTTCAGATTCCCCGTCACATCGAATCTTTAGACGTATGCATGTAATATTAAATATAGATAAAAATAAAAACTAATTGCACAGTTTGGTCGGAATTGGTGAGACGAATCTTTTGAGCCTAGTTAGTCCATAATTGAATAATATTTGTCAAATACAAATGAAAGTGCTACTATTCCTATTTTGCAAAATTTTTTAGAAGTAAACAAGGCCTAGATGAAGATGACAAAGCTTGTGTGGGTGTCGGGTCGACGCTCATCTCTGATGGGTGTGAGGAGTGACGGGATGAACTCCTTGTACCTATATTCTTGAGAGCCTTCCCTACGTTCTTCACCTTCTTGAACATCCTGTAAACAAAAGTTGGCAAAAACACAACTAGTGGAAAATGTGAGAGAAAATGTTAGTGGTCAGCTGTCCGGAATGTCAGTAGTCTAGGGGTTAGTTGTTCAAGACAATTTTCTATTTTGGCATAACCTCCCCTTAAACAACTTTTACTTCAGCTTTGGACAACGGGATCACTACTCACTAGGTGAAACTCACTTCTCCCACTCAAAAACTACCAACTTCTTTCCCACTCTTCTCTTCCTCTCTCCTTATTCTTACTTCACTACAAGAGCTCATTCTCTGAAAACTTGTGTGGTTTTCTGGAATGCTTGTGTGAAGAAGATGGAGGCAGGAAGAGGCTATTTATAGGAGGAAGAGGGGGCAGGGCGGGCACCCTCTATAGGTGGGCGGGCACCCACCTTTGGTACCCATCCTGGCTGCCCTTTCTCCACTCCCTTCTTTGCTTAACTCTTACGCAAAATAATAGATCATGGGTGGTGGTTGGCCGGTGGAAAAGTGCTGGTGAGTGGAATTTTGTTGGTGGATCAAATAATGTGATGAGATGTATGTGAGGTGTGGTGTATGACATGTGGGACCCAAGGAGTGCGGGTCATGCTTCTAAAAGGTTGCTATAATTAAATATAATGCAGGAAAATCTATGAGAATTGAAACTTATTTGAAATGATAATGAAAAATATTTTTGTGCCTCCACAATAATTAATAAATGTGGGTTGTTACACACCATAAATATTATTTATATGGGGCTTTTGATTATTATAATAATGCTATGAATAAATATGACTAATGCAAGAATTAATTATGCAAGAAATTAAGTATGAGAAAATTAATAATGCGGATAAATACCGATTTTCCTCCCGGTGAGGGTTTGGGATTTTTAGGTCCCCCAAGCTGGACCTCCAAATCTTTTAGTCTTCTGAATTACCTTCCTCCAGAGATGGTGTCTCTAGTGGTTCTTCTTCATGAACTTCCTTCACTATAGGGTCTCTCTCTGGTCTGGGTTTGAATGTGAAGTGTTCTTCTTTTCCGTTTATGTTGAACTTGATTTCTGCTTTCCCGACATCAATGTGGGCATTGGCGGTGCTCAGAAATGGCCTTCCAAGGACGATGGATACTTTTGAGTCAGGACTCATGTCTAGTACCACGAAGTCTACTGGCACAAGGAAATCTCTGATTTTGACTGGAATGTTTTCGGCGATGCCCAACGGGTGTCGAACCGATTGATCTGCTAGTTGTAGACACATTGATGTTGGTTCTAGGGTCGTATGCTCAAGCTTTTCGTAGACTGATGCTGGCATCACACTAACACTTGCTCCGAGATCACAAAGTGCATTGTTGAAGTGTTGGTTTCCGATTGGGCAATCAATAGTGGGACATCCAGGATCTTCCTTCTTCTTTGGTGGCCTATTGAGGATGGCCGCACTACATTCTTCTATCAGCTTGATAACCTCAGTGGTGGGCAGTGGTCTCTTCTTGTTAAGAATATCTCTAATGTACTTTGCATATGCAAGTACCTGTATGGCATCAAGTAGAGGTATGTTGACATATAATTTCTGAATGACCTCTATAAACTTACCAAACTGCTCATCCGACTGTAGTCCTCTGTTTCTTTTGGGAAATGGCAAATAGTTGGTATCGTAAAAATCTTTCCTCATTTCTCCAGTTCTTGGTGGTTGTAGGAGATCTTCTGCTTCAACTGGGCTTTCTTCTTATATCACTGCTAGTTGCACTGGTGCTGATGTTCTTTGTTTCTCTTTTGGGTATGGGGGATCCCTGGTAGCTTTGCCTCCTCTAGTAGTTATATTCTTTACCTGCTCAATGTTAGTAGCAACAGGCAGTGCAGCAGCTAACTTTATTAATTTAAGCTCTACCCTTTTATTAAGAATGTTTTGCTCATCAAAGGTAGTTAATAGAAAATCCATTTTATTGTATATATCTTTTAGAGATGATTCATTTGTATCTAGCCTTTGTTTAACTTCATCATTAGTTTTAGTTTGTTGAGCAATTATCTCTTTTAATGAAAGTTGCTTGAAAGTGTTACCTGAATTCATACCTTTGCTATTGGGTTGACTCGAAGTTGGTTGATATTTGTATGTTGTCTCGATGGCCCTTTGATCTTCTTTGAACTTGGCCCTCTGGTCAATCCAGTGGAGCAAATTTTCCATCTTGGTTGATAGTGCATTTACTTCTTCTGGTATTTCTTCAGTTTGATGACATTGTTGAGCTTCATCTTGGAACCAGCTTTGGTTTTCTGCTATCTTATCCAAAAGTATCTCTGCTTTTCCAGTTGTAAGCTCCAAGAATGATCCTTTAGCAGATGCATCTAGGCACTCACGAGCCTTCTGGGTTAATCCATGGTAGAAGGTCTGCATAAGTAACCATGTGGCCATTCCATGGTGAGGACAATCTGATATGTATCCTTAAAAACGCTCCCATGCTTCTGAAATGGCTTCTGTCTTCTGCTGTTGGAAACTGACAATATTTCCTCTTAAGGCAGTTGTTTTGCCTATAGGGAAAAACTTTGATAGAAAGGCATCTGACAAGTTCGTCCAATTGTTGATGTTATCTTGATGAGTGTAGAACCACTTCGTCGCTTTCCCTTCTAGTGAGAATGGAAAAAGGCAAAGCAGTATGACGTCTTTGTCGACTCTGTTGATGTGGATTGTGCTTTCAATCTCTAAGAAATTCTACAAGTGTGCACTAGCATCTTCATGTGCCTTTCCACTGAATTGTGTAGCTTGTACCAAATTGATGAGGCTTGACTTGAGCTCAAACTCGGGTACTCCTTCTTCTACTGCAAATCTTGGACCAGTTGGAATGTTCTCAAGACTTGGAGCAGAGAATTCTTGTAGGGTCTTCTGTGCCATAGCTTCAGCAATTGGTAGCTAGCTTCTTCTTTCTTTCTTGATTGCTTTGGTTCTGATGATGAAGAGTTGAATGTACCCAAAGTCAATCTTGATATACCCTGTATAAAAATATAAACATAGAAAAACAACATGGTGAACCTACCAAAGCAGAGGTGCCTTGTTATGATTTCTCACTTAGTAGCTGTTTTATGCAATTATTTCTCTATAGTCTAGTCAAATATTTTATATGAATAACCTTGACTGATTTCCTGACTTTCCTTACCGTTCCTATGTGTTACCATTTTGTTCCCTTTATGACTTCCCCGGCAACGGCGTCAGAAATGCTTGTTGACACTAACTAACACCACTTAGATACTAGGTTATCATCCCTAGCATGGTGCCATAGTGTACAAAGGTATTTATAAATGTAAAGGCTCTCTAGAAAATAATCTATTCTATCCGCAAGCGCACAGATAAAACACCTCATTGTAGCATTTCACCAGGATAAGTATTCCAGGTATCGTTATTTATAATTTTGCTTAAGAGAACAAGAGGGATGAAATTAAAATAAGGACTAAATCTATCAAGGCATAGACTAGAGATAAACTTGCAAGAACATGATTACTAATGAGAAACTCGACACACAGTCACTTACTTGGCAGGGGGTAAACCATAAAGATAATGATAATGAATTATAAGTTCATGGGTAATTAACACAGCGATTAGAAAATAGACTACTCCTCATATAAGTAGGTGACGTCAGATTAGCTAGAGAATGGATTCTAAGTTATCTACTATCTACTAAGTCACAATCTACTCTAGTTATCTACAAGATCATGTATAGCATAAAAGACTCTTCATTCATGTATAAGGAACATTGCTAAAGTAAATCAGAGCATCGCAAGACTTACTTCGCAATACCAATTCTGCCTGTCCTATCAACGGAGGGTGGACTATATAAGAATCAACGAAGCTGTCACTATCGTGAACTACCACACAACCCGGCCAATAGGATACATTTGCAGGTAAATAACATCTAAGCATCACGCCCACATGTGATCTACCACTTAACTCCCTCGCGTCGAGAGCTAAGCGCTTTGCAAACTTATACATAAACTCATTATCAATCATAACTATATCAAATATAGAACTAGAGCAAACTAAGAACATAATAAATAAAGACATAATGCAATTAGAACAAAGTATTAGAGAAAGATATGAATAATACCAATCTTTATTACCGAAGATCCGAATCCAGAGCGTAGTGCTCTACTTCTCTAATTGCTATCTAATCAAATCTCTAAACTTGAAGGATTAGGGAGTAGCTAATTCTAATTCTCTGTGGGAGAGAAGCTCTAAACCCTAACTTTGATGGCTACCTCTGATAATGATTTCTCCTCTTCTTTTCTCTCTTCCAGGGGTGGAGAGGCCTTGGTTATATACCTTTCAAGTGAATTTGGGCCGTTGGATCAAACCGACATTGATTGTATGGTTTAGATTCATCCTTTAGGTCGGTGAAGCTTAGTCCCGAAAGAGAGTCCTGATTGGACTCTAACCATGGGCGGGCGCCCAAGGGGGGTGGGCGGGCGCCCTGCCCCCGAGCCCAATCGTCTTCTCGTTCGTTCCCATGGCTTCTGGACTCTTCTAGATTGAGGAAAATTGCGCGGCACGTAATTATCTCGTTGTAAACATGACATGTGGGCCTTCTCTCCATATTCTCTGATAACCCCCTGCAGAAATAGATAAACACCAAAGCTCGTGGAATTCTGTCAGATAAAACCCTAATTCTAGATGTTTGGTGCATATTGATCCTTTTCCATGTGTTATTTGATTGTTAATTTTAGTACTTAAGGACTGTCAACAATAGTCCTTAGATCAAGAGGAACAAACTTCATTTTGGAAAGATCACGTTTCGACAAAGTTTGGGTGCATAAGTAGGCACCGGACGCAGCACCGGACGCTATGTGAGTGTGTCCGGTGAGGTTGACTTGAGTCAGAGTGACTGGGTGCCTAGGGTTAGGCACCGGACGCTAGCACCGAACTCACCGGGTAGCGTCCGGTCCTATACCTAGGGAGGTCTAAAGAAGACCAGGGCACCGGACGCTACCACCGGACTCACCGGGTAGCGTCCGGTCCTAAACTCAGGGAGGGTGTAAGTTTCACCCTCACATCGGATGGTGTCACCAGACCCTCAGAGGTAGCGTCCGGTGCTCTGTCAGAAGCGAGTACAGTTAGCCGTTGAGTTTCACCGGACGCTCGGTGCAGTGCGTCCGGTGCAACACCAACAGTGTCTGGTGCTCCCGTTTTTAGTGTATAACGGTTAGCCGACCCTTAGACTTGATGGGGAGTATTTATACTCCTCCATCTCGTCCATGGGAGGTCTCTTGCCCATTTGATCAGTTGAGAATCACCTTGTGGTGTAAGAGAGAAGCAAGAGCCTAGAGAGGATTGAGATTTGATAGATTTCTTGTGAGAATCCTTCTCTAGTTGAGTTCCAAGAGTCAAGTGTGCATCCACCACTCTCTAGTGCCTTGTTTGGGAAGTGAGAGTTCTTTGCTTGTTACTCTTGGTGATCGCCATCACCTAGACGGTTTGGTGGTGATTGGAGGCACGAAGACCGTCCGGAGTTCTTGTGGGTGGCTCGTGTCAAGCTTGTGAGCAGTTGTGGGCGATTCACTGCGACGGAGTGTTGAAGAATCAGCCCGTAGAGAGCACTTGGTCCTTGTGCGGACCAAGGTGGAGCAAGACCCTTGCACGGGTGCTCCAACGAGGACTAGTGGAGAGTGGCGAATATCCGATACCTCGACAAAACATCGCCGAGCCCTTTCTTGCTCTCCTCCTTTACTTTCTAGCATTTACTTTGTGCAATTACTTTGAGCTTTTACATTCCTAGAATTGCCATGCTAGAATAGGATTGCCTGTGATGACATACTTCCGCTTCTGAGCACATGCCCTATCCCGATGATTACATTGGCATACACTTTGGTTGTGTGCAGTCACTTTTAGTTTACCTATTTCTTTGATTTTTTCGGGTATGAATCTTGTGCTTTGTTGTGCTCTAATTGCTTCTATCTTGGTCCTATTAATGTTTTTGTTGATATTTTTGCGAACATTGGTGATGCTTGGCTGGTACTTGGTCAGAAAACATGTTATGTATTTTTTTTGACCTAGAGCAGTACGATGCATATTTGTTGCTTGTGTAATTTCGAGCATGTGTCAGATTAATTTTAGGTGATATGGGCACAGCTGAAGGTCACTGATTTGTAGGCACTTATCTGAGTAATTCATACAACTTTTATACACTTGAGTTGTCTTCAGTTTATTCTGTTTCGCTTGAGTGTCTGCTATCTGTTTTTTACCATGCCTTCGACCTTTGAATATAGTGTTACCAGCAAACATAACTTGGTGTTTTCCTATTCTTCCCATGCATACAAGGCCAGTCGATGATCATATTTGTAATATCCAGCAAGATGTCACTTGATTAGTTCACCCAGCAGCTGCAAACAAAATAGATAACTGTTGTAGGTTTTAGTAGTACCTGAAACACTTCTTTGTGTAGTTTATATGATGTTACTTACCATTGATTATTTTTCTATTTTTTGGATATGGTGCAATGTTCTTATGATATCAATACTTATTATTTTTAGTGCTAACCTACCAATGGAACACTACCTTTAGCTGACAAAACGCTAGCTTCTGTTATTTATATTCTATTATGTTATAGCAACCATGTAAAAGAATTATACTTTTTGGCCCACCTGGCACGGAGAAGGCAATGCTTGCTAAGGCTATACCAACTAAGCCTGGTGGTAATTTCATAGACATATCGATGTTGACCATCTTTTCAAAGGTATTTATCAATTGGCTAAGTGTCTGTTTTTTGAGTAATTTGAGTATATGCATTGTAGAATCTAAATTTTCTATTTTTGGTGCCTCTGCGAAGGACAATTTTTTTTGAAAGTCGTGTTTTCACCAGCAAGTGAAATTGCTCCAAGTGTAACTTTTGTGCATGAGGACTTATTATAGCAGTATGGTGATCCATGAGTATTTCCTATTTTTTCAGCTGTATGAGGACACCATGCCTATAGTTTCTTGCCAATCCTGTATTCATGCACACTTCTCTCCTCATTATCA
>NC_012872.2:48357662-48358781 GCF_000003195.3 Sorghum bicolor
ATGGTCTGTACCTCATACTCATACAGTCTGCAAATCAACATTGTTCCTATAAATCTTTGGTTTCTACTAACTGCAGCAATTCTTGGTTGTAACTAGGCTTCAAAATTATAGTGTCCTCTTTGTACCACTCATCAACATAACTTCCTGTTTCCATGATATATACCTCCTGAACTTAAAATCTATTTCTGTGATTATTGTTTCAAGTTTTTTTTCCGATGTGGGAGAATACCATGTCCCTCTCTGCTATTCTTCTTCGTCCGCATACACACTATGTCTCTTGGTGTTCCTTTGGGACGGTGCTTGCTCTTCCTTGGGATAGAGCTCGCTTTTGTCTTTTTGATTACCTGTGTTAATATTTTTCTTATATCATGACTCCATTTTTTAAGGTATTGCTGAGCAGAGAGGGCTTCTCATCCTATGTTTGTCCAAAGTGCGTGGGAGATCGTCTGACGTACATGGGAGACAGACAGGAACGACGGCTTGGCATGGTATGTCTGTATCAAAAAGTTTGATTTCTGAAAGTATATGTATTGCTCATACAATAGCCTGGCCAACTGAGATATATTCAGATTAACATCGATTGACTGAGGTAAACCACTCTTCGTTGTTAGTTTTTTATTTGTTACTTCTATTCTTTTTTTTCCCGTAAATCGATTTACATTTAAAATGCCCCAATGAATTGCTCTCTGTGTATTCATGAAAATGTCTGAACATTGCAATTATCTCAAGCCTAACTTTTTAAGATATGCATAGGTTTAGCATTTGCTTTACTCAACCAAGGCACTACCATCCATTGCACAGATATAGGTTCCCACCATAATTTGTTCTTACTACTTGCAGTTATTGACTTCCGAATAAATTTAGGAGTAGGGTGTTATAGAGGAGTTTGAGCCATGCCATCATGTCCCATGGACACATGCTGACACCTAGTGGGGCACCGTGGCACATGTCAGCTATATATTGTGTGTCAATACATGAGTAGTTATGCGGTGTCATCGCATAGTTTCCCCCCTTATGAATAGCTTTTGGGGCTGGTTTGCATATCCTAAAGTTTAGTACTTTCCTGTTTATTTTGGTGGACTAAAATCCCTCTTTTAGTCTTTTTTATTCACCAAACGA
>NC_012872.2:48367823-48556599 GCF_000003195.3 Sorghum bicolor
CGATAAAATAGGGGGAAAACCCTTATTTTAAAACCCTGGATTTGCCCCCTTTTGTGTAATTTTAAAACCAAGCAAAATTTGAGGTTGAGTACAAAAGAAAAGTTGTAGATCTTGTCAAGATGTACAACTTTGGTGTTTTGAGTTTTTGAAGTTTCAATACAAAATTCAAAGTAATTTTGAAAATACAGATTTCCAGAAAGTGTCCCCTTTTCCAAATTGAACCTCCAATTCAAAATCTATTTGGAATTTTGAAAAGTGACCAACATTAAAGTTGTAGAGCTCAAAAATTTGAACAACTTTCATGTTGGGAGTTTTTCAAGTTGTTTGGAAAAATTAAAAGTAATTTTGGAAATTCTAATCTGCCCCAATTCAAAAATTGGAATTTCCCCAATTTGGGATTTGAAATTCAAACTGTTTTGTCAAATTCGTCATTTTCCACCCAGAATTGGCTTTGGTCACCAAAAGAAGATTTGTAGTTTGTAAAATTCTGAATAACTTTTGTTTTGGTGGAATTTTGTCTTCAGTTCAAAATTTGGGCGAATTTCGCAAAACCACAAAATTGGTTGGATAGGGCTCGCTACAGTGATCCGGATCACGGGCTCCTCTGTCCCGCCGGAAGCAGAGCGGGCAGAGCCGCGCGCGCGCCCCACCGCCACGCAGCTGCTTGCTGGCCACATCATCGCGCGACGTGGACGCCCGCGACCCCTTCGACTCGTCCCCTTGAGCGCCCCCGCGGCCGACATCTTTCTGCGACCGAAAACGCCGATGGAATTCATCTCGCTCCTCCCACCTCAGCCCCGTTGCTCTCTTCCTCTGCTCCGCAGCATCCTTGAGCATCGTCTAAGCCAGCTAACACTCTCTTCCCTCGTCGGACTCGGCCATGAGCCGGTTTCCCGTCACAGAGCCCCGCCATGGCCGCCATGGGAGCCTGCGCACGTGGCCAGGAGGCCACAGACCTTCTCCGGCCAAGCCGCTGACACCAGCGCGAGCGCGCGAGCCTCAGGATGCTCCCCAACGCTTTCCCTCGCTGCCAACAAGCGTCCACCGGCCGGAAATCAGGTTTTCTCCGACATCCTCTGCTCTGGAATCGCGACCAGGGACTTCGCGCGACAATTTGAAGTTCTCCAGGGGTCTAATTGCACAGACTGTGACTCAGGTGAATAGTGCTATAAGGACTTGTTTGTAGATGTTTTGTTGAATCTTTGAAAATTCATATCTGGAGTTTGGTAGCTCCAATTTTGGTGAACCAAATTTTGTTGTGCTCCTTGAGATGTCTAGTTTTTATTAAAAATATGAAACTGACCATGTTTTGTAGTAAAATAATTAGTTATGATTTATGCCTTTTAATTATGTTTAAAAGGGAGAAATTCATATCTCATTCTGTATAGCTCCTATTGCCCTGAAATTTTTATGGTGTTCTCATGATGTTATGTGAGTGTTGCAGTAAAAATTTCATGTTCAGTAGATGATATATGGTTAAGTTATTAATTTATCTTGTTTAGTGCTTATTAAATTATCTATAATTAAACTAAAAATTAATAAATACAAAATATGGTTCCTGTACCTTTATATGAGGTCTTTATATCATACAGATACATAATTGAGCTATGTGTTTGTAGAAAATGTCGAGTTTCTTAATTATCTTGTTGTTACATGCTTCCTTGTGATGGAAATTTATCTTTTTCATGGAAATTGTTATACTTAACCAAATGGTATGAAATTTATACAGTAGACTTTGGAGAGAATATATGAGCTGCTGTAGTTTTCTCAGAATTTACTGTGTACTTTTGATATATGGTTATTGCTTTGTTTATTTACCTAAATAAATTAATAAAAACATGAAAGGAATTTTTATTTAGGGATGACCATGATATTTTCTAGTATTTCTTGGATGTATTTCAACTGTTGGTGAGCTGGGTTTTGCCCAGGTTTAAGTTTGGAACATAAATGAAATGTTTTTCTCTGTAATTCAATTATTAGTGATTTCTAGATAGTTTCTGGAACATTATAAATTGCTCTAGGTAAATAATGTTGGATATGAAACTTGTCTATAACAAAGTTGTATATAATTCATGTATCTACCTGGTGTTAAAGTTTGGTGGCATTTGTCCCTGTAGTTTCTGAGTTATGCTTGTTTCAATTTAAGTTTCAGAAATGGTTCCCCTCTGTCAAATCCTGGATCAGTTTCTGTAGTAGTATAATTTCAACTTGCTAAACTTATGAATCATGCTTTCATGATAAAAGATGAATTGTAGTAATTTTCATAAGCTTTCCAAAATGTTATGGATCATGAATTTTGGTGATCTATAACTCTGGTTATAGATGTATGAAGCTTAATGTCTGATTCTGTCCATGGTCTGGACAGGAATGTTTCTTCATGCTATTTGGCCATCTTATCTATTAAATCAGTTCTCGAAGATAATAACAAAGTTGCAGAAAATTATCTAAGCTTTTCAGAAAGTCTAATATCACCTTTATTGGATGCTTGGATCTCTAATTATGGTTGAATGAAGTTACATATATGCTGCTGTCCTGGTTATGTGTGCAAATTTGATTTATGTTTGAATATATATAGAAGAGTTGTGCAGATTCGAAAATAGTGAAAATATTTGGATATGTTCTATGCAGTCTGTAGAACACAGAAAAAAAATGCTAGGTTTTATTTTCTAGCAATATATATATGTATGAAAATGGTAGCCTTTATTTAGTAAATAACACTATCATGAATTTCAATAATTTAGTGATATGTCCAAAAATCACCAAAATTTGTGGGATGCCTCTGAATATTATTCCCTGGCATCACACAAAATTTGGTGGCACTTGGATGAAGTTTGAATAAAATATTATTATACCCTTAATTAGTAATAATTCCAAAATAATTAGGTAATGATTAGTTAAATTCTCAAAATTAGGGTTTGAGTGATTTTGGGATTATGTGATGACCTGAGGTCATTGACCTTAATGACCTTTGGCATTTAATTATTGTTTGGCCTTAATGCTTAATTACTGTCATTAGTAATTAATTAAGAATTAATTAAGGTAAATAAGATTAATAATTAGTTAATTCAGGTTAATTATGAATTAAAAGAGATTTTATTTTACAGATGCAACCTCTTGGGTAAAAACATTAAGATGTTAAACAACTTTATTTAGTGATAATTCTGTATTGCATCAAGAAGGCGAGTTGTACTCGATTTGGTCCTTCTTACATATTTGTCATACGCATATCATGAGCATTCATCATTTTGCGTATAGTGTCCGTGACCGAAGGAGCGCCCGTTGAACCGAACCCCGACGTCGGTGCTCCGTTCGAAGAAGTCGGATCCGAGACTTGGGAAGTCTCCGAGGGTCCCTCTCTACCCTGCAACCAAGGCAAGCCCCGGATGCATTAACCCCTCCTTGGATGTTTTAAATCTTTTATCACTTATGAATTGAAAATGCTGCATTAGGTAGTTGAGAATTAGGTTAACCTACTTGCTGCATTTACTACCTTGATATCTGTATCCTGTCCTTGACACCTGTTTTATTTTAAAACTGCGTAGCGATGCTTAGCCCTGCTACTAGATAGGTTTTTAAACAAGAAAGTTTGAAGGGTTGTTGTGGGATACACTTACGATCAGTGATGTTTCAATTTGAGACCGGTCGGTGGACTTGCTCTAAGAATGGAGTCTTAAAGTAGTGTCTCCGACTGTGTTGATTAAGGACCGTTCCGTTGATGGCCTGCTGGGTTGAGAATTTATAGTACTAGCCACTTGCCCTCGGTAAGCCCGATCTTGTAATCCCTCGACGCGAACAGCTACTCGCGCACTGGGAGTGGAAAGATGGCGAGAGTAACGTGTGCCCACCTTACGGATCTGAGATGACCGGAAAACATCTAGATCGGCTGTAGGATGGTGGAGTACTGTGCTCTCGGGTGCCGCGAACCTGGTCAAATTTGGGGAGAGCTTGATTCGGGTTGATATATGCAAGATTTGGTTCTACATATGTCGGGTGGTTAGGAACTCCAGCTGGATTGCTAAGCGATTCGAATCGTCGTTGCTCCCCGATTGGGAGACTCAATTCCTTCGACCCTCATCGTAGTTAAATATGCAACTAAGTGATAAAATGAGAAAGGGGGAAAATGTCTTATGAGGTTCGGATCCCAATTCCCGGACTCAGAGTGACATGAAGCTTTGGCCGTTGGATAGATAATACTTTGATTAAGGACGAGGAACTTACAGACTTGTCTGTGAGAAGCAACTAGATAGACTGTCCTCGAACTCCTCGACCTCTTAAGGAGAGGAATTCGTGGGTAAAACTTGAAAGTAAGGATGCACTATTAGTAAGCTTTTTGGCAAAACAATTTGGCTCCTTGCTCAGCCACTCCTTGTCTACCCCAAGCCTGCATTCCTAAGTTCTCCTCTTTTTCTGCCGGGTAAGTCTTGTTGAGTACTCCCGTACTCAGGGTTTTATAACCCCTGTTGCAGGTGCTGACTTATGCTGCTAATGGAGGTCATGTCGGTGGGCGCGACATGATTTATCCACCTCTTCTACCTTAGAAGCTTCACCTAAGATGCTTCCGCTACTCCGCACACCTTTTGGAAATTTAGTTGTTTATATTCCATCATATGTTGTAAATTGAGTTATAAATCTTCCGCACTCCGATGTAAGTTATTTTTGTAACAAATGATGTAATGTTGTGGTAACTCCATGTTGATCCTGTATGAGTTAAAATGTGGATGATTCGGGGTCCTCTAAGGGCACCCGACAGACTACCTGGGTTATATGACTCTCATGTGCAGTAATCAGAGGTCTTAATGACAATGATAGGTGCATGTGGGCCATATAATTTAGGTGGTTCTGCCACAGAGTGGTATCAGAGCTCATACATGGATCTTCTGCAACATTACTTGTGAAAAACTTCAAAAGGAATTTACAAATTAAAAGTTTTTGAGGACAACAACTTGTAAATGCTCCTTAACTTTTCTTATGCTTGCTATTCAAGTTCTGTGAAGACTGTCTGCTGACTCAAATAGAAGGCATTGAAAGGGACTTCAATTCTTCTTCAACAAGTCAAGTGAAGAATCAAACTACTCCAACAATGCTTTGTCAAGAGTCTTGCAACATTCCATCCAGAGCGATGAAGATACTGTATAAATAAAGCCCTATAATCTACTAACATGATGAAGATGGAGCACTCTCGCCGTTGAGAAGACGTATAGGACGAGCATATTGCATATCATGCATAACATGACAATATAATGATACTTAAAAGCCCCTCCTTATGCTTCAAAAACAGTTATTATTCATTATAGCTGTTTTATTGATGAATCTCATCATGTACCAGCTTTCGTTAACCGATTGATAATCTTTTACTCCATAAGATCCTAATCCTTGATTCTCTTGTTATGCATGTGACCTTCCTTGATTTCATCTAACTTGACACAGGCTACCTCCTTGCTGTCATTTGATGACATATGTGCTGATTGAATGACACTATGAATGTGTCCTCTTAAGGTACCATGACTTGTAACTTAGGTAACAATGTCGAAACCTGGGGTCTCCTATGGCTCATGACCATGAGGAAATACTGCTGGGCGCTCATTGTTATCAAAGTATATGATCATGATCCCTTATAGTCCACAATTAGGGTGTTTCATTCTTTGGACACTCCTTAGGGATTCAAATTTGTCCTTTTGAGTTCCCTAAACGCCTTGTGGTTGTGATCGACTTTTGATCTCAGTTACATTCTTGGTATTGTGAGACATGGGTTATTGTTGTGGTGCCCTATAGTGGTGCCATGTCCCGTGACCCCGGTGCCGCGTCGGAACCTAGAGTCTTTTGTGTGTCTGGATGACACAAATTTCTGCTGGGCGCGTGCAGGTATCGAGGTTATGGGCATGATCCATTATAGCCCCACAACTAAGGTGCCCTCGCTCTTTAAGCCCTATCATGGGAACCCATGCCCATATCTTTGTGGGAATTACCTAAACCCTTGACTTGGATAACCAACATAGATTGGTTGAAAGCTATTGTAACTGTGCTCTATAGTAGGTACCATGATCCGTGATCACGTTATAACGTCGAGCCTTGTAGTCTCCTGTGGAACCGCGGCCATAAGGAAATACTACCAGGTGCTCGTTAAACATCGGGATCTCTGGTCATGCTCCACTATAGTCTACAATTAGTATGCTTTCATTCTCCTTGGAAGCTCATTTGGAGATTCATACCTTCTTATGAATTCTCTAAAATTCCTGGTTGATTACAACTTCCTATTGCTCTTAGTTGTATTTCTCAGACCAATTATAGTTGTTTTACGAACTTCTCAGAAGTTAATGTGCTTAACACATTTCCTTTTCCATTACATACCATAAGGCTTTAAATCTCGAGGACGAGATTTCTTTAAGGGGGAAAGGCTGTAACATCCCTGATGTTACGAACACTAAAAACGGATCATGTTATCATAAGCATTGCAAAGCATATTTGTTAAGCACATTATTATGCATCAACTTAAAACAAGTTTATTTTGATTGCTTGTGCTTAGGGAAGTAGAGTGTACTTATGTTGTGAAGTGATGCTTGTGTTGGTTGTATAACCCCTAGGGCGGAAGGTTTCCGATAAAATAGGGGGAAAACCCTGATTTTAAAACCCTGGATTTGCCCCCTTTTGTGTAATTTTAAAACCAAGCAAAATTTGAGGTTGAGTACAAAAGAAAAGTTGTAGATCTTGTCAAGATGTACAACTTTGGTGTTTTGAGTTTTTGAAGTTTCAATACAAAATTCAAAGTAATTTTGAAAATACAGATTTCCAGAAAGTGTCCCCTTTTCCAAATTGAACCTCCAATTCAAAATCTATTTGGAATTTTGAAAAGTGACCAACATTAAAGTTGTAGAGCTCAAAAATTTGAACAACTTTCATGTTGGGAGTTTTTCAAGTTGTTTGGAAAAATTAAAAGTAATTTTGGAAATTCTAATCTGCCCCAATTCAAAAATTGGAATTTCCCCAATTTGGGATTTGAAATTCAAACTGTTTTGTCAAATTCGTCATTTTCCACCCAGAATTGGCTTTGGTCACCAAAAGAAGATTTGTAGTTTGTAAAATTCTGAATAACTTTTGTTTTGGTGGAATTTTGTCTTCAGTTCAAAATTTGGGCGAATTTCGCAAAACCACAAAATTGGTTGGATAGGGCTCGCTACAGTGATCCGGATCACGGGCTCCTCTGTCCCGCCGGAAGCAGAGCGGGCAGAGCCGCGCGCGCGCCCCACCGCCACGCAGCTGCTTGCTGGCCACATCATCGCGCGACGTGGACGCCCGCGACCCCTTCGACTCGTCCCCTTGAGCGCCCCCGCGGCCGACATCTTTCTGCGACCGAAAACGCCGATGGAATTCATCTCGCTCCTCCCACCTCAGCCCCGTTGCTCTCTTCCTCTGCTCCGCAGCATCCTTGAGCATCGTCTAAGCCAGCTAACACTCTCTTCCCTCGTCGGACTCGGCCATGAGCCGGTTTCCCGTCACAGAGCCCCGCCATGGCCGCCATGGGAGCCTGCGCACGTGGCCAGGAGGCCACAGACCTTCTCCGGCCAAGCCGCTGACACCAGCGCGAGCGCGCGAGCCTCAGGATGCTCCCCAACGCTTTCCCTCGCTGCCAACAAGCGTCCACCGGCCGGAAATCAGGTTTTCTCCGACATCCTCTGCTCTGGAATCGCGACCAGGGACTTCGCGCGACAATTTGAAGTTCTCCAGGGGTCTAATTGCACAGACTGTGACTCAGGTGAATAGTGCTATAAGGACTTGTTTGTAGATGTTTTGTTGAATCTTTGAAAATTCATATCTGGAGTTTGGTAGCTCCAATTTTGGTGAACCAAATTTTGTTGTGCTCCTTGAGATGTCTAGTTTTTATTAAAAATATGAAACTGACCATGTTTTGTAGTAAAATAATTAGTTATGATTTATGCCTTTTAATTATGTTTAAAAGGGAGAAATTCATATCTCATTCTGTATAGCTCCTATTGCCCTGAAATTTTTATGGTGTTCTCATGATGTTATGTGAGTGTTGCAGTAAAAATTTCATGTTCAGTAGATGATATATGGTTAAGTTATTAATTTATCTTGTTTAGTGCTTATTAAATTATCTATAATTAAACTAAAAATTAATAAATACAAAATATGGTTCCTGTACCTTTATATGAGGTCTTTATATCATACAGATACATAATTGAGCTATGTGTTTGTAGAAAATGTCGAGTTTCTTAATTATCTTGTTGTTACATGCTTCCTTGTGATGGAAATTTATCTTTTTCATGGAAATTGTTATACTTAACCAAATGGTATGAAATTTATACAGTAGACTTTGGAGAGAATATATGAGCTGCTGTAGTTTTCTCAGAATTTACTGTGTACTTTTGATATATGGTTATTGCTTTGTTTATTTACCTAAATAAATTAATAAAAACATGAAAGGAATTTTTATTTAGGGATGACCATGATATTTTCTAGTATTTCTTGGATGTATTTCAACTGTTGGTGAGCTGGGTTTTGCCCAGGTTTAAGTTTGGAACATAAATGAAATGTTTTTCTCTGTAATTCAATTATTAGTGATTTCTAGATAGTTTCTGGAACATTATAAATTGCTCTAGGTAAATAATGTTGGATATGAAACTTGTCTATAACAAAGTTGTATATAATTCATGTATCTACCTGGTGTTAAAGTTTGGTGGCATTTGTCCCTGTAGTTTCTGAGTTATGCTTGTTTCAATTTAAGTTTCAGAAATGGTTCCCCTCTGTCAAATCCTGGATCAGTTTCTGTAGTAGTATAATTTCAACTTGCTAAACTTATGAATCATGCTTTCATGATAAAAGATGAATTGTAGTAATTTTCATAAGCTTTCCAAAATGTTATGGATCATGAATTTTGGTGATCTATAACTCTGGTTATAGATGTATGAAGCTTAATGTCTGATTCTGTCCATGGTCTGGACAGGAATGTTTCTTCATGCTATTTGGCCATCTTATCTATTAAATCAGTTCTCGAAGATAATAACAAAGTTGCAGAAAATTATCTAAGCTTTTCAGAAAGTCTAATATCACCTTTATTGGATGCTTGGATCTCTAATTATGGTTGAATGAAGTTACATATATGCTGCTGTCCTGGTTATGTGTGCAAATTTGATTTATGTTTGAATATATATAGAAGAGTTGTGCAGATTCGAAAATAGTGAAAATATTTGGATATGTTCTATGCAGTCTGTAGAACACAGAAAAAAAATGCTAGGTTTTATTTTCTAGCAATATATATATGTATGAAAATGGTAGCCTTTATTTAGTAAATAACACTATCATGAATTTCAATAATTTAGTGATATGTCCAAAAATCACCAAAATTTGTGGGATGCCTCTGAATATTATTCCCTGGCATCACACAAAATTTGGTGGCACTTGGATGAAGTTTGAATAAAATATTATTATACCCTTAATTAGTAATAATTCCAAAATAATTAGGTAATGATTAGTTAAATTCTCAAAATTAGGGTTTGAGTGATTTTGGGATTATGTGATGACCTGAGGTCATTGACCTTAATGACCTTTGGCATTTAATTATTGTTTGGCCTTAATGCTTAATTACTGTCATTAGTAATTAATTAAGAATTAATTAAGGTAAATAAGATTAATAATTAGTTAATTCAGGTTAATTATGAATTAAAAGAGATTTTATTTTACAGATGCAACCTCTTGGGTAAAAACATTAAGATGTTAAACAACTTTATTTAGTGATAATTCTGTATTGCATCAAGAAGGCGAGTTGTACTCGATTTGGTCCTTCTTACATATTTGTCATACGCATATCATGAGCATTCATCATTTTGCGTATAGTGTCCGTGACCGAAGGAGCGCCCGTTGAACCGAACCCCGACGTCGGTGCTCCGTTCGAAGAAGTCGGATCCGAGACTTGGGAAGTCTCCGAGGGTCCCTCTCTACCCTGCAACCAAGGCAAGCCCCGGATGCATTAACCCCTCCTTGGATGTTTTAAATCTTTTATCACTTATGAATTGAAAATGCTGCATTAGGTAGTTGAGAATTGGGTTAACCTACTTGCTGCATTTACTACCTTGATATCTGTTATCCTGTCCTTGACACCTGTTTTATTTTAAAACTGCGTAGCGATGCTTAGCCCTGCTACTAGATAGGTTTTCAAACAAGAAAGTTTGAAGGGTTGTTGTGGGATACACTTATGATCAATGATGTTTCAATTTGAGACCGGTCGGTGGACTTGCTCTAAGAATGGAGTCTTAAAGTAGTGTCTCCGACTGTGTTGATTAAGGACCGTTCCGTTGATGGCCTGCTGGGTTGAGAATTTATAGTACTAGCCACTTGCCCTCGGTAAGCCCGATCTTGTAATCCCTCGACGCGAACAGCTACTCGCGCACTGGGAGTGGAAAGATGGCGAGAGTAACGTGTGCCCACCTTACGGATCTGAGATGACCGGAAAACATCTAGATCGGCTGTAGGATGGTGGAGTACTGTGCTCTCGGGTGCCGCGAACCTGGTCAAATTTGGGGAGAGCTTGATTCGGGTTGATATATGCAAGATTTGGTTCTACATATGTCGGGTGGTTAGGAACTCCAGCTGGATTGCTAAGCGATTCGAATCGTCGTTGCTCCCCGATTGGGAGACTCAATTCCTTCGACCCTCATCGTAGTTAAATATGCAACTAAGTGATAAAATGAGAAAGGGGGAAAATGTCTTATGAGGTTCGGATCCCAATTCCCGGACTCAGAGTGACATGAAGCTTTGGCCGTTGGATAGATAATACTTTGATTAAGGACGAGGAACTTACAGACTTGTCTGTGAGAAGCAACTAGATAGACTGTCCTCGAACTCCTCGACCTCTTAAGGAGAGGAATTCGTGGGTAAAACTTGAAAGTAAGGATGCACTATTAGTAAGCTTTTTGGCAAAACAATTTGGCTCCTTGCTCAGCCACTCCTTGTCTACCCCAAGCCTGCATTCCTAAGTTCTCCTCTTTTTCTGCCGGGTAAGTCTTGTTGAGTACTCCCGTACTCAGGGTTTTATAACCCCTGTTGCAGGTGCTGACTTATGCTGCTAATGGAGGTCATGTCGGTGGGCGCGACATGATTTATCCACCTCTTCTACCTTAGAAGCTTCACCTAAGATGCTTCCGCTACTCCGCACACCTTTTGGAAATTTAGTTGTTTATATTCCATCATATGTTGTAAATTGAGTTATAAATCTTCCGCACTCCGATGTAAGTTATTTTTGTAACAAATGATGTAATGTTGTGGTAACTCCATGTTGATCCTGTATGAGTTAAAATGTGGATGATTCGGGGTCCTCTAAGGGCACCCGACAGACTACCTGGGTTATATGACTCTCATGTGCAGTAATCAGAGGTCTTAATGACAATGATAGGTGCATGTGGGCCATATAATTTAGGTGGTTCTGCCACAATCAGTCTACTGTGGATTCTACTTCTGCAAGTTCATGAGAGAGGGCGGAAGATATGTCACTAACCCTTATAAGGTAATTAATGCTCTAAGTAATTAATAGTCGTTTATATGGTTGTGTGATTAAGGTTGTTAATTATGTATTATGAACTTTAAATATATGATATTTTCTAACTTCCTACGCAGCAAAAGGACTTTGAAAAGGCAAAGAGCGTGAGTGAAGCCACTTTATACAACATAGTTGAAGGACATCTGCTCATTCATCTTGAGAGAAGTTATTCCCAGCGAAGGAAAATATCACGATCGGACTAGTACCCTAGCAAAGCCTGAACATGGAGCGCTAAGGGAGATTAGTAGGCTAAAACTAACTCGATCCGGTTATTAGAGCAGAGGTTTCAGAGGTGAAACCTCTGATGTATGTAAACTGGAAAAAACTTGTTGTGTGATGTTTGTAATTAATGTAACTTTATGTATAAAGTAACGGTATATATATATATATATATATATATATATATATATATATAACTGCATGTTGCAATGGTTGACACGATCTCCTAGGCTTTAGTAGTTTCAATATTATGTGTATATATATGTATATTATATGTATATATCAATATATAAAATAAAAAATAGGGTCTGGTGGGATAATTTGAAAATTGACGGGAGATTTAAAAATGTTAACACAGACAGTTTTATAATAACAACCGCCTGTAGAAAATATATTGCTACAGGCGGGTGGCATAACTGAATTGCCTGTAGAAATTTATTTCTACAGGCAGTTCCAGATTACCCGCATGTGAAAAAATTATTTCCACAGGCACCCAGCGCGAAAGGGGTTGGGAACCGCCTGTGTAGTGGTTCTATGTACTAGTGTCTGTGTACTAGTGAATGGTGCAATAGTTGTCTACTAGTATTTAGCTACATACATTTCAGATAAACAACTTTGAATATTCGAATACTGGTATTCAAAGATTTTTGATTTTTTATAATGGCTCAGGAATAAAAGGTTCTTATCGTGGACCATGCGCATAGGTGATAGGTGCGTAAATCTGATAGATTTTCTAATAATCTTATATGCTCCATGCCTCCATCTTGTTATCTTTGCAGGGCATTTGCTCCATGACATGTGTTATGATATTTATTCAATCATATTGACCTTGTTTAGTTTTACACCTAAAAACTTTTCACCTATCACATTGAATCTTTGGACAAATGCATTGAGCATTAAATATAAACGAAAACAAAAATTAATTGCAGAGTTTGCCTATAAATCGCGAGACCAATCTTTTAAGTCTACTTAATCCATGATTACACACTAATTGCCAAATAAAATAAAAATTCTACAGTAGCTAAATATAAGTAATATAAGTTCAATAACAAAGCCTTAGTAAATATAAGTAGTATAATTTCACCAGCGATTCCCATAACAATGCGTGAGGCATTCTTCTAGGTATAAATATTTTAAGGTCTTGTTTTAAAACCCTATAAATTGTAATTCACTATTGATACCTTGTTTACCTTTTTTGTTAGTCTGATTTGAAACCTTTTTTTTTTGCAACATGCGGCACATTTGTGACATGCCCCCCCCCCCCCTCCATCCCCCAAAAAACTGTCAGCCCAAAATGTTAAACAGCCCAGGTGAAATTTAATAGCCCAATTTAGCATTTTTAGCATTCAAACTCGATCATGGTGCTGCTTCAAATGGTTCCTTGCCAATTCCGTCCGTTGATAGAGTTGTTGGCCCAACAGGAGCATTTTAGAGGAAGGAGCTAAACCGTCCGTTGAGATAATTGTTTGGCCCAGCCCGAGAGCACGAGGGACACTAAACGTATCCTTATATCTCTGAAGTTACTAACTCGTGCGATAATATGAATCCATGGACTATGATTCTAGACGAGTTTTAACTTTGGCTCCAGCAAATTTTGTCCAATTCCACGGTACTAGGGAAAGCAGCTAGGAACAAACTGACACCTTGCTCTTTAAACTTCCCAATTCCAACTTAACTCTGCCTTATCGTTGTCATTTCCCCCCCAATAATTTATTGAAAAATCATTCATAAAATTAATTTCAGAACATGAATCGTGACTAAGCATATACTAACATGTACTCCCTCCATCTCAAATTGTAAGTCATTACAGGAATCTTGGAGAGTCAAATTTTTCTAAGTTTGACCAAATTTATATTATAAAATAATAATTATTATGGTACTAACTAAGTATCATTAGATTCTTTCTTAATTATATTTTTATAGTATACTCACTTTACGTTATAAATCTTAGTATTTTTATTTCTAATTTTGGTCAAACGTGAAAATGCTTTGACTCTCTAAGATTATTGGAATGACTTACAATTTAGGATGGAGGGAGTAACTATGTAACATGCTAGTTGAGTCTAACCACATTAACCGTAACAACAGATATTATTGAAGTATCATATATAGACTGAATTATGATGTATGCTTACTTTTCATTTGGAGATGTAGTAGATGTGGCTGGCGGTGGAGGAGCGATGTTATTCAAGATGGCGAAGACAGGTCAGAAGTAACTAGCAGCGGAGATAATGGTTACATAGTGCTGCCTATGGGCGGGCCTATGCAGGCTGTGCGACAGAAACGGCCCCCCAAATCATGGTCCCAAGATTTGCTAAGTACCCTAACTATATATAGTAATTGTGGGTTTTGTTTTAATTAATTAATCAACAATAGCTCTCTTCTCTGGCCCACAAACATGGTGTTAGATATTTAAGCAATTTCTATGTTATATTAATTTAGAAAATAGCCGCATAAATATAATGACATATAAATAATTTAGCATGGCAATTATATAACCATATATTCTCAAATAAGTCATTACATTATGATTTAGAACATGTGAACATGACATGATGGAATTATAAATCATACCGGCAAGAATAATCATTTTATAAATCATAGTAACAAGCATTACCACAAGTTCATAAACCGTATGAACAAAATTATCATGATTACACATGTTAATCCATGGCATAGCAACGATATGATCTTGTCCATCAAGACAAATCATAACAGATATAAAATATATGATCATGAGAACAACAAAGTTGAAGTTGAGAGTGCACCCAGAGAAGGGTCCCACGCCAAAGGCATTGGAGGCTCCATTCTCACTATTACTATCCATGGTAGAAAGCAGTGAGTTTGTTCGATGTCATGTACCTCAGTCTATGCAGGAAGGTTTACGCAGTGCCGATCCCCACGAACGCACCAGAGGAAGACGACGACAACGTAGACGTGCGCGGACCAAAGATGTTGACGACGACGGCGTGCGGAGGGAGTAGTCATGTAGTCGCTGCTCAAAAACCTAATTGCCCGCATCTCCGAGCAGGGTTCCGAGGAGGGTTCTCAGACGAGTGGCAGTTCGGGAGGCACCTACTCTCCTGATACTCTGTGCGCGCGGAGCACAGGGATGGAGATCGCCTTTGAGCAGCGGAAGATGATTCTGGTGGTGTTTATCGAGAAGGCAAGCAGACGAAGATTTCGTAATAGCTGCGATTACTCATCATAATACAAGAGCAGAAACTCCTATTTTTACGAGACTTGAGTGGCAAAACCACGTCATGCATGTTTGCTCGCCGCCGCCTGCCTGCCTACCGAAACTCCAGTAGTTATGAGACTTGAGTGGAAAAAACACGTCACGCATGTATGCTCGCTCATCGCTGCTTGACACGCCACACCAACACCCACGGCCCGCCTGACGACGGTGGCAGTGCGCGCACATGTGGCATGTCTTTGTACTTTTCTCATCTTCTCAATATAGACGGAAAAAGTCCACCCATATAAGTTTTGTCAAAATCCCATACGGTATTCATTATACACCGTGTTATGTTACGGATTATAGAGTTTATTGATTTATTAAATTTAATATGGGTCAAGTCTATTATAAATCCAACACATGGCCTGTTGTAGGCTGTAGCTCGCGTATGAGAGTCCATTGTCTTGGGGATGGACGATGTGATATTGATGCTCTTGACCTTTATGTGGATTTGATTTTTATTTAAGATTTTATTTCATAAGAAAATAAAGGCCTAGTCAAAATTTTAAATTGTTTGAAGCCACATGAGTGTTTTCACAATGCAACCATTGCATCATAGTGGAGCTTTTTTTAAATTGAAGCTATTGAAGATCTACTTGTGTTCTACAATAAAACAAGAAACGCTTAATGCATTAGCGTTAATAGCACTTGAGAGTGAGCATTGATTTGAATACATCATTCAAGATTTCATTTCAAAGAATGCTAAAAGAATATCACTTTTCAAGTGATGGTTATGCAACAGGTACAATTCTTGGTCTATACTAGTATTGTAATATAAGTAATATAATGATATATGTCATTATATTATTGTTTTGACACTAGAAATTAGGCCTCTACTTATTGTTTAGAACTGGGCCTCCTATTTTGCCTGAATGCGCCTGCTGCCTAGCTTGGACAAAAGACGAGTCATTGTGAAGAATGTGAGCAGTCGCGTGAGACAGCTCCAAAAGCCTTATTCGCTCTCCCAAAAACCTTATTCTGCGATAGTTAGATGCAAGAAAACAAGTCATGTTCGCATGCGACATAAGCAAGAAAATGCTGACAAAGCAGTACGGAGCAACCATGCTAATAAAGTTAGGTGAAAATGCATTTTCAGAGTTCATAAACCTAAGTGTTACAGCATGACAAGTTCATGAGCCCTAGTATACATCATGACAAGTCATGAACCCTGGTACATTTAAGTCTAAAGTTAAAGGTGACAAGAAGCCATTCACCCCCCCGGCCAAGTGGTTTCCCCTTCGCGTGACGGCCTCCAACCGACCTCTACAACGCATGTTAACCATTATTTTATGTCGGTTTGACCCGAGGGCTACGGTTCATCACACCAGACTATATAAGCAGAAGCAGACCCTCCTGAAAGCATTCACCCTGGGCACATTTTAATCGAAAAAACCGAACCAAGCCAAAATGTCATTTTTTGGTTTTTCGGTTCGGTGTCGGTTTTCAGTTTTGGGAAGTTCGGTGTTCGGCTTCGGCTTCGGTTTCTATGTCAAGTCGAACCGAACACCCGAACAACCGAACTCTACAGGCGCAACGCAGTCCAGTCTCGTCCTCGTCTTAGTGTCTCCGTCACTCGGCCCAGCCCAAATAGGCAGCCCACTCTCCACCTCCACTCCTCCAGTCAAGTAGTCACGCTGCTCACACACCATGCACACACCCATTCCTAATCGGCTTACCCTAATCGCTGAGGCGGGCAGGCGACATGGCAGGGCGGTAGGCGGCGACGGCCTCCGGGTGCCCCGGCGGCGCACCCAGGCAAGCCAGCATCGGTTGCAGTCAGCAGGGCAGGCGGCGGTGGCTTCCCGCTGCACACCCAGCCAACATCGGTTGCAGGCAGCAGGCTGCAGGGCAGGGCGCCAGGCGGCACCGCGGCAGTCCCCATCCAACCATCCCCAGTTCCCAACCGCCCCCGAATCCCCCTCTCCCTGACGGCACTCCCAGCCAGCACCGGCAAGCGGCAGTCCGGTCCTCATCTGCGGCTTCATCTTCCTCAACTGGCTGCAAGAACAGAGCAGTCCTCCAATGTATGTTTTTGATTCTTCACCTCTTCTTGTTTAGATCAATGCTTTGCCTTTGGCCCTTTGCTGCTTTTCGTTTAGATCTGAAGCACACATGGTGATGGCTCGATGGAGCTTGTTATTGTTTTCTAATATGTTGTTGATGCATGATGGTGATGTCTCGATGTAGTTTTTCAAGTTCTGTGGTTTCTTATCTACTTATCAGTTATCAAGTCTGAACATTAAGTTATATTTGTGACATTTGTCTATTTGAACTACAATCTGGACTTCTAGAGTGTTGTAATAAATGAAATTTGCATGAATGTACTTTGTACTACTGTATTTGACTATTTGTCATCTATTTGTCCTTGTATCAGTTCATGAATCATTCTGTTAAGTGACTAGTTGTGCTCTGCTATACTTATATCAATTTTTTTCAATTTAAACCAAAAAACCGAACTAAAAAACCGAAACCGAAATCGTCGATTTCTGATTTTTTTCTCAAACCGATCGGTGCTTGTTTTGTGGAAACCAAAGTTTGGGGAAACAGAAAAAACCAAACCGAAGCGTCGGTTTAAACCGAACGCCCAGGGTGAGAAAGCATCAATCATAATCATATCTCGTATCCATTGTTCAGTTCAAAGGTGTCCCTCGAAAGGATAACCTAGAGCTCCACCATCTAGCATAGTGTGGCAGATCCTCCTAAGTAATTGGGCCCACCGACATCTGCCATTGTCTTAAAGACCTCTGACGGGGGTGCCACAGAACCAACTACTCCAGAAGTCCGATGAGCACCTTAGGGTACTCATTCCACCACTATCCTTGGCGTGTTGGTTGTGCTCGTCCTGACCACATTTAATGGTCAAATAACGAGAATTTCTTCTTCTCGCCTTTGAGGGATAGCGAGTGACCACATTAACACTATGATCATTCATTGTAGAGACATTGCAGCATCACAGACAGTATATATAGAAAAGTAACATTTCGGAGTAGAAGCGCGGAAGCATTACATAACTTATTTTACAAAACTTGTTTGTAAGAGTAGAACTTAGGTCGAGTCTTATTACAAACCATTACTTAGGTAGCAGCCTTAGAAATATCACACAAAATTCACAACTTACAAACCTAGCCCACGGGTCACTGCTACTCCTCGTCTTCGTCAACCTCAATGATGCTCATGCAACAGGGTCCAAAACAGTCGACTCCTGTGCCTCACCCGCAACAAGGGTTAAAGAACCATGAGTACGGGAGTACTCAACAAAACTTACCCGACAGAAAAAAGGAGAAACTTAGGAATGTAGGTTTAGGGTGTACAAGGAGAGGCTGAGCAAGTGAAAGGATCAAGATGCCCAAGAGGGGGGTGATTGGGCTTCTCTAAAAATTTAAGCAACCTACAAGCTCCAATTCAACCCCTTGTGCCTAAGTGTGTTCTAGAGAGCTACCGGATAAAAGTTTTGCAACCTAGTTCCAATCCTAGTCCAGGATGGCAATTCTAGGAATGCAAATGCTCAAAGTAAATGCTGGAATGTAAAGAATGAGAGCAAGAAGAACGCGGTGATGTTTGGCTGAGGTATCAGAGAGTTGCCACTCTCCACTAGTCCTCGTTGGAGCATACGCGCAAGGGCCTTGCTCACCATTGGTCCGCGCAAGGACCAAGTGCTCTCTACGGGCTGATTGTTTGACACTCCGTCGTGGTGAATCGCCCAAAACCGCTCACAAGCTTGACACGAGCCACCCATAAGAACTCCGGGCGGTCTTCATACCTCCAATCACCACCAAACTGTCTAGGTGATAGCGATCACTAAGAGTAACAAGCAAATAACTCTCACTTGACCCAAACAAGGCACTCGAGAGTGGTGGATGCACACTTGAACTCTTGGAACTCAAATAGAGAAGGATTCACTCAAGAAATCACTCAATTCTCAATCCTCTCTAGGCTCTTGCTTCTCTCTTGCACCACAATGTGTTTCTCAGCTGATCAAATGGGCAAGAGACCTCCTATGGACAAGGTGAAGGAGTATAAATACTCCCCAACAAGTCCAAGGGCCGGCCACCTGAATTCCTCAGAAAATGAGAGCACCGGATGCACTCAATGTCGCATTGGGCGCGCTCTGCAGAGCATCCGGTGCCCCATTAACGGCTAACTGTACTTGCACCTGCCATGCACCGGATGCACGCACAGTGAGTCCGGTGACTCACCTAGACCGCGTCCAGTGAGGGGGCAAGATGCAACCCTCTCTGGGTAAGGGACCGGATGGACTCTAGTGGGTCCGGTGCGTGCGTCCGGTGCTCGGTCAAACTGCAGACCTCCCTGGGTATGGGACCGGACGTACCCCGGCGAGTCCGATGCATGCGTCCAGTGCCTACCCTAGGCACCTAGACACGCTGACCCAAGTCAGCACCACCGGACGCGCTCATAGAGCATCCGGTGCTAGCGTCTAGTGCCTGTTTTAGCACCCAAACTTCGTCCAAACGCGATCTTTCCAAAATAAAGTTTGTTTTGCTTGATCTAAGGACTTTCTCAGAGCTGCCTAGTGCTAGGTTTACCAAGTGTGCACCACACCTAAACCTAAAGCCTTACCTATGTCAAGTTACCCGCTCAATGCCCCCTTAATAGCACGGTCAAAAGAAAAACAAAGTCCTAAACTACTCTAAGTGCCCTTCTTCACCATGTGGCACGTAGACCTAGTCTAGTCTCGACGAAGTCCAACCATCCTTTGAAAACCGAAATGATTTCCACCATTAAGTCGGCATAAACGATCTAGTCCATTGATCATCGTTACCATGACCTAACATAAATGACTTTGCCTCTACAAAACACACGTTAGTCATAGTAATCAACATTGTCATTAATCACTGAAACTCATTAGGGGCCTAGATGCTTTCAATCTCCTCCTTTTTGGTGATTGATGACAACAACCTCGAGTATGTTTGAAGTGAGGTTTTCAAATGACTTTGTTTATATAAGCATGAGACAATAAGATCAAAAAGGGATTAGACATGCTTATATCAACCAAGCCTAAAATCCTACATCCAAATATGTGAGATGTGTACAACAGAATACAACAACGTATGGCTCATAAGATATGAGAGTAAAAACATGGAAGCAAAGCAATATGAGCCAAACACATGACAAAAATGATATCATCATAAAGCATAAGTCATGTCTCACAACCATAACACAAAGTATCTCACAAGGTAAAGTATCTCACAAATGCATGAAGTAAACGTGATGCATGAAGAGTAGCACATTAGCACACAAAAGAATCAAAGACCCACTCGTTGGCTCCCCCTAAGTCTAACATACTTCCCTCTCCCCCTTAGGCATCAAGCGCCAAAAAACTAAGAAGCTGAAGCAGAGGTGGAGCAGAGGAGTCATGTGGCACTACCTCAAATGGAGCTACATCGTCATCTATGCCATCTCTGGTGGACTGAGAAGAAGTCGTCTGACCTTCTGAAGGTGCACGAGCTGGTGAAGTAGTCTGGGTCGGCTCAGTGTGTTCTATAGCTGTCTGTGTCGCTGCCTGAGTCTCAAATCCTATGGAAGAAGCTGGCACAGACTCAGTGGCTGTCGCTAAGGTCTCTAGAATAGTAGAGGAAGGATCAAGCTGCTCAGATGAAGCCATAGACAACGACAGACGCTCTGTTGTGGTGACTAGCAAGGTAAAAGCTGCAGGAGCCTGTTGTGGAGATGGAGTAGGCATGCCAGTTAGAGCACTATACAAAAATGACAAGGTCTACCCCACTGAAGAATCCAGAACCAACTGAGAGTTGGAGGCGGACTGTGGAGTTAAGCTTGAGTGCAGAGGAGTGAACTGAGGCATCTTCTCAAAGCCAGAAGAGATAGCACCTTGAGACACCTGGTGCTGTGGAGTGGTGAACGGCTGGCTGTGAGCAAGAAGCTGGAGAGGCAGCTATGACTGACTCTATAACCCACTAGGCTGTACTGCTGGAGTCGGTGGCCTGACTAGGGATGTGCCAAGAAGCTACACCTATGGAAGAGTAATCCCTATCGCTGCCATGAGCGCTGCCATCAGAGCTACCTGCTGGGCCAGGAAAGCTAGCTGCTCCTCCTAGAAACAGAGTAGCTGTCTCTCAAGCTCATCCTGCCTAGCCTGCATGGCTGCATTGACAGTAGCCTGCTCCATGTCATGTCGTGTTTGCTCCTTAGCTGCCCTCTGCTGGTCAGCTCTCCTGTCCTCTAGAATAGCAAGCAGGGCGGGGTCAGTAGCACAGGAGGAGCCTCCAGCCTCGTGGTTGTAATGCCTCGGAGGAAGATCTAGGATAGGAAGCTGATAATCATCATTTTAGCTATCAGTAGAAAAGTCAAACTCCTCCTCGGCCACTGCATCTACCAGTGAACCTATAGCCACGTCCTGTTCCTCCTCTATCTCAGGGACTGCTCCTGAACTATGTGTGGTTCTAGGAGAAGCTGGTGGAGCTCTGCCACATGGTGCCGAAGGGGGTGCTAGAGCTCGGAGGTCCACGTGACTTCTCATCATCTGCCTGGGGTCGTAGTGGGGGAAAATTGTCACTATGTCGATAAGCTCCCTCTGAATATGACGTGGTAGCAGGTCAGCCCGGCATGAAGAATTAGATAAGTGAGCCAGTGTGCATAGGGCAGCTGACGATGACCCTCAGCTATGGTATCCTCAATCTCTAACATGATCATGTCCTATATGTCGAACTCCCTCTGTGCCACTAGGTGAGCAATAAGCTACTGTTGTATCCTGGTAAATCCGTCATGATAGCCAGGCCTCGGGAGTAAGGTCTTCCTCATCACAAAATCCAAGATCCGAGCTGGACGAGTAAGACCTCCATCAGAGCGGCTCGACCCCTCAGAGAACGGCTGGCAAAAGCACGGTGAGATGAAGTCCACTGGAGGAAGCTCACCACCGCGGGGATGACGTGGGGGCTCATAGCCAGCGTAGCACAGCTCATGGATCTTGGTGTCATAGGCAGTCAGACCCCAAGTCTCTCTGGCACGCTGAGCTGTCACTTTGTAGTCAGTGTGTGCTAGTGCGTAGTGGATGTAGCTGTGCTCAGGTGCAACCCACACTAAAGCATAGAACTCTCTGACCCACTCCTCCACGTAGGTGCCTGGCAAGGCAAGAAGTCCTGCAAGTCCTGGTAGATAGCTCATGTAGGGCCTGATGTCTTGACCAACGACATTGCCTAGTACCTCAAGATCTAGAACCCTCTGCTCTCTAAACTGAGCCTGACTATGGACATAAGCCATGTACATGTCCTCCTGTACCACTATGTAAAACCTGGCATGTGCCCTATGATCCCTAGTAGCTGGAAACCAAGAGGGGAACGGTGCAAACCTCAGCTCCTAGATCTCACGAGTAGGTGCTCTGATGTAGTCCTTGTGGATCCGAGCTGGTGCTAGAGTTGGAGCTGGTGTGGAGCGAGTAGGTGTAGACGTTTGACACTACATACTAGACCTAGAGGTAGCTTGTGTACTGTTGACGGTCCTTAAGTATCAAATATAATCAGCAAATAAATAGAGAAAGGATCCAAATGCAACCGACACCCAGACTTAGGGTTTTATCTGACAGAATTCCACGAGTTTTGGTGTTTGTCTATTTCTGCAGGGGGTTATCAGGAAATACGGAAGAAAGGCCCACACATCAGGTTTACATAGAGATATTAACGTGCCGCGCAATTATCCTACATCTAGAAGAGTCCAGAAGCCATGAGAACGAATGGGAGACCGGACGGGCTTGGGGCCAGGGCGCCCGCCCTCCCCCCTTGGGCACCCGCCCTGGCCTCGGGACCAATCAGTGCCAACTTCGCGGATCGTGCTCCACCGACCTAAAGGATCAAGGAAAACCATGCGATTAATGTCGTTTTGATCCGACAGCCCACATTCACTTGGAAGGACTATATAAGCAGACCCCCTGGCTCCTAGAGGAGAGGACCTCAGACCCCTAATTCATTATTCATCTTGGGAGAAGAAGCCTCTGATCAAGCCCTAGAGCCACCACATCAATTAGATCTCTAGTTTAGCATAGCTACATAGGATTAGAACTAGAAGGAGTCAATCTTCGATTGGTTTCCGGATCTGTCAAGAGGATTCTTGGTAATTCCCTATTATTCTTCAATTGTTCATCTTTGTTCTTCAATATTATGAATATGACTGTTGGGTATTCTTAACGTCATTACCAAAAGTAGACTTAGTTTCTAATTCTGTTAACGGCGCCAAAAATGCCAAACCTATCTCCCATGCCACTTAAGCCAAGTTGTCATCGCCAGCATGACATGAAAGACGTGGTATGGAATATGCAATTGCTCATCTAAATAAATAATGAATGGGATCTTCAAGCGCATAGATTAATACCGATGTAGCATTTTAACCGGGAAGTATTCTAGGTATCGTTATTTATATTTTTACCACTGGGAAGAGATTAGTAATCATCAATGTTGATTATAGAATGAAATATAAGATTGAGTATCTATCATTGCATGTATAATTGAGAGCTTTTATCTATCTCTTTCATACAGGGATAAGTGTCACATAAAGGATATATAAAGTAATGAATAGTGATGAAGATAATTAATCTGATCAGCATAACTTAGCCACATATAAATATGATAAGCACCTCAATTAGATATTCTAGCAAGTCATTAGCATGGTATTAGGACGAACTACAAGAATATTTCCTAAGTTATTCTCAACTATATAGTCTAGCATTATCATAGTTAGTGCAAGCATACTTAGCAATCATTGCGAGAAAGGACTACGCCCATGCATAGTGATATTAGCAAGGAAAATGAGAAACATCGCAATCACTCCCCTGTAATAACGTTGCTCTGCCAGCCCAATACACGAGAGGGGGACTATATAAGAATCAATGAAGCTGTCACTATCACGAACTACCCCACGATCTGGCATATTGGGTACAATCGCAGATAAATACAATATAAGCACCACGCCTACACAATATCTATCATTTACCCATGGATCCGATGGATAAACGCTATATGATCCTAAACATGTATATAATTCCAATCTAACTAAGCCAAGTATATAACCATGATAAACTAAGAACAATATAATCTTGAATATAAACAAGTAGAGCAAAGTCATAAGCAATATATTGAAGTAGAACAAAGTCATATTCATAATATTGAAGAACAAAGATGAACAATTAGAAGAACAATTAGAGAATTACCAAGAATCCTCTTGACAGATCCGGAAACCAATCCAAGATTGACTCCTTCTAGTTCTAATCCTATGTAGCTATGCTAATCTAGATGTCTACTAGATGTGGTGGCTCTAGGCTTGATCAGAGGCTTCTTCTCCCTTGAGGAATAATTAATTAGGGTTGAGAGGATCTCTCCTCCAGGGGCCAGGGGGTCTGGTTTTATAGTCCCTCCAAGTGAATATGGGCCGTTGGATCAAACCGACATTGATTGAACGGTTATCCTTGATCCTTTAGGTTGGTGGAGCTTGATCCCGAAAGAGAGTCCTGATTGGACTCCAGCAGGGGGCGGGCGCCCTGGTCTCCTGGGCGGGCGACCTGGGCCAGGCCCCGTTTCGTCTCCGCTTCATTCTCGTGGCTTCTGGAGTCTTCTAGATGTAAGATAATTGCGCTGCACGTTAGTATCTCTATGTAATCCCGACGTGTGGGCCTTTCTTCCTTATTTCCTGATAACCACCTATAGAAATAGACAAACACCAAAACTCGTGGAATTCTGTCAGATAAAACCCTAAGTCTGGATGTTGATTTCATTTGGATCCTTTTATTTGTTTATTTGATAATTTAATTTGACACTTAAGGACCGTCAACAATGACTTTGTTGTTCTTCAATATATTGATTATGACTTTGCTCTACTTGTTTATATTCGCAATTATATTGTTTTTAGTTTATCATAGTTATATACTTGGCTTAGTTAGATTGGAGTTATATACATGTTTAGGATCATATAGCATTTATCCATGTGTACAGTGGGTAAATGATAAGTATTGTGTAGGCGTGGTGCCTATACCGTATTTATCTGCGATTGTACCCTATATGCCAGATCGCGGGGTAGTTCGTGGTAGTGACAGCTCCATTGATTCTTATATAGTCCCCCTCTCATGTATAGGGCTGGCAGAGCAACATTATTATAGGGGAGTGATTGCGATGTTTCTCATATTCCTTGATAATATCACTACGCATGGGCGTAGTCCTGTCTCACAATGATTGCCAAGTATAATTGCACTAACTATGATATGCTAGACTGTATAGTTAAGAATAACTTAGGAAATATTCTTGTAGTTCATCCTAATTTCATGCTAATGACTTGCTAGAATATCTATTGAGGTGCTTATCATATTTATATGTGGCTAAGTTATGCTGATTAGATTAATTATCTTTGTCACCATTTATACTTTATCTATCTTTTATGTGACACTTATCCCTGTATGAAAGAGATAGATAACTGCTCTCAATTATACATGCAATGATAGATACTCAATTCTATATTCCATTCTATAATCAACATTGATGTTTAGCAATCCCTTCCCAGTGGTAAAAATATAAATAACGATACCTGGAAAGCTGGAATACTTCCCGGTTAAAATGCTACATCGGTATTAATCTGTTTGCTTGCAGATCTCATTTATTATTTATTTAGAAGAGCAATTGCATATTTCAATACCGCGTCTCTCCTGTCACGCTGGGGATGACAACTTGGCTTAAGTGGCATGAGGGATAGGTTTGGCATTTTTGGCGCCGTTATCAGAATTAGAAAACTAAGTCTACTTTTGGTAGTGACGTTAAGAATGCCCAACAAGCATTTTTGGCGCCGTTGCCGGGGAAGGTTGATTACTAATTAGGAATGAATATGGAATTTTGAGTCATCATTCGCATCACTAATATGATTGAGATTATCAATTCTCCCATACAGTTTTACCCTAATATTTCTCTATTTTGTCTTATGTAGGGTAATGTATGTATAGAAGACATCTTCTAGGAAATTTTGTTGACAATCCCGAAGCGTTATTCAGAAAAACAAGAGCCAAGCTCAAGAAGAGGTCATCAACACTTCAGCACGAAACTTCATCCAATCAAGAAGATCACCGAAGTTTCACTCGGAACTTGTCTTCAGAGTTCGGAGCCATAGCGAACAAATCGATCCGTGAGTTCTCAGCTCCCACTACGGACAACATCCGTACTGGACCTGCTGCAGAGATCGATGGCAACTTTGAGGTCAAGCCTGGACTTATCAACATGGTTCAATCCAACCAGTTCTGTGGGAAGGCACACGAAGATGCTAGTGCTCATCTCCAACACTTCCTGGAGATTTGCAGCACATTCACCATATTAGGAGTCCCCATAGATGCTATACTACTTCGCCTCTTCCCATTCTCACTGTTAGGGAGAGTGAAGCAGTGGTTCTACGCTACAAAGGAGAAGAATACTACGTGGGCACTCTGCTCCACGAACTTTCTGGCTAAGTTCTTTCCCATGGGCAAGACCAATGCTCTCCGTGGGAAAATTACAAGTTTTCAGCAACAACATGATGAATTCGTTCCAGAAGCATGGGAGCGCTTCCAAGACTACATCCTAGAATGTCCCCATCATGGAATGGAGAGCTGGCTACTGATGCAAACGTTTTATCATGGGCTCGGCAACAGTGCCCGAGAGACCATGGATGCTGCAGCTGGAGGAGCATTCCTATCACTCACTATACCACAAGCCACAGCTCTTGTGGAGAAGATGGCATCCAACCAAGGCTGGAATGAAGAAAGGACCCAGCCACGCAAGAGAGGTGGAGGTATGCATCAGCTCAAGGAGGTAGACATGCTGTCTGCAAAGCTAGACCTGCTCATGAAGATGCTCGACGATAGAGCTGGAGACAAGAAAGAAGTTATGCACATCTACGACTCTCACATGACTTGTGAGGAGTGTGGAGATACTGGACACTCAGACAATCACTGCCCTGAGATGCTTGAGGATGTGAACTACATCAACAATAACAACAACTACTACTACAACCGTCCTCAACAAAATCAAGGTTGGAATCAACAGAGGCCTAACTTCTCAGGTAATTATCAAGGCAACAATTCTTACAATAATAATAATTTTCCATGTCTGAGAGAGTTAGTGTCTAATCAAGGAAAGCTAATGGATAACCTATCTAAGAAATTGGCATCAAATGATAAAATGCTAGAAAATATAAATAATAAAATGGATAATTTCTCTATTGTCATCAAGAATCAAATTAGCTTCAATAAAATGATTGAATCTCAGTTAAATCAAATAGCTGCTGTTGTTCCTGCTACTAACCCCGGTATATCATCACAACCGGAAGGATTAGAATCTACAAATCTTGATGCAGGTAATTACTGGAGTAACCCCGTCACTGAAGTAATTACTGACCTTCTACCGGTCAAGAGAGGCGATCCAGGACACCCCGTCATCTTGATCTCCATCGGCATGGTGGACTTCCCAGAAGCACTCTGTGACTTTGGCTCTAGTGTCAATATTATGCCCAGGGTACTCTATGAAAAATTCTTTACATATCCTTTATTGGAAACAACCATGTGTTTGCAGTTTGCAGATCAGGCGTTAAGTTTCCCAAAGGGAGTATTGAAGAACCTCTGCGCCCGAGTTGGTACCTTATACGCCCCAGCATACTTCGTGGTGATACAGACCGGTAATGATGAGAGGGCACCCGTCATCTTAGGGAGGCCATTCCTGAACACCTCGGGAGCTGTCATCTATGCTAGTACTGCCAAGATCAGTTTCTACATCAAAGGAAGGAGGGAGACGTTTTCCTTAAAGAACAAGACTACACAAATCCCAAAGCAATCCCGACATGAACCAAGGAAGAGGACCAACAGGAGGAACAGGAACAAGCAAGTGTGGACCGAGTCAGCTAAGATGGTCACTGCAGTTCATGGAGGTCAAGATCATCGACTTAAGTCACCGTTTCTGACCAAGAAGGACGACCTAGGTATGCCAAACATCTATTGCTCCATTAATGGATACAACTTCTACAAGACACTTTGCGACACCGGATCGGGCGTCAACATAATGGCCGTAGTCACCTATCGGCTCTTGTTCCGAACCATGCCCTTAAAACCAACATACATTCAGCTCTAGATGGCAGATCAGACGTTCCGAAAGGTTGAAGGTATAGTAACTGATGTCCCTGTTAAAATAGACGATCATTTTGTCCATACAGACTTTCAGGTTATTGACATGGGAGAAGATGAGTACGATCCACCCATCATCCTTGGAAGACTGTTCCTCAGCACTGTTAAAGCAATCATATACATTGGAACTGGAGAAGTCCATATGCAATTCCCCTCAGAGAAGGTACGCCGCTATTTCACTGATCCTAATTATATAGTTGAAGACTCTAAGCAGGTCAGGACAAGAAGAAGACGACGCAACCACAATCAGAGGAGGCAAATCATCAAGGACGGATGGACAGACTACGAAGGAGAAGTGGTAAGGTCTGAAGACATACAGCTTGAATAGAATTATCCAGTGGAGACCGTAGCACCGAGTCAGGTGTGGAGAGAAAAGATAGTTATACACGAAGAGGAGGCGCCACCGGAAGCACCGACTACGCCATCCAACGAATCCCAGGACAACTGAGAAAACGGAGAGTCCCGTTCGGAGAATTTTAAAACACCGAACGCCTTGCCAAGAGGTAAACTTGGTAGTTATCCTTTTCCTTTCAATTATTTAAAATAGTTTGCTTAGTTAATCATGCTCATACTATCTTAAAAAGAAAATAAAAATGTTAAAAAATAGTAAGCCCCTTGTGAGTATACGAGTGGCATAAAACCCATAAGTACATTCACTGTGGTGGCATAAAAATAAAATAAATAATTTTTTCTGCTCTATAAAATAAAAATATAAAAATAGAGAGTAACATTTATTGAGGAGGCTCAACATGATAAAGGCTAGATATTTATGCTAACACTTAATCAGTTCCACGAAGCTTTGTTGTCTATTTGAGCTCCACAGAATTTAAGAATCAAGAAGGACTAGCTGACGGAGGACATTCTAATCGCTGTCAGAGTACTACCGACATTCAAATACACCTCTGCCACTTGCTAGCTACATCAAAAGAAATTACGTCAAAATTCAGCTTGGGGGAGAGCACCCCCATTTATCCCGCTAAGTATTTCTATCTATCTATATACTTAACTATATTAAAATATAAATATACATAACCATGAAAAACCAAATAAAGATTTTGTGCTTATATATATATATATCTTTTGCTTAGTATGCTTAATAACTAAATAAAGTGGCTATGCTAAACTGAATCTTAATAATAAAACTCTAGCATGGATATGATGAATAGTTGCTCCGCTTAATTTTCAAATTTGAGTTCTCTCTCAAGTTTAGACATAACTGTTATAATTTAAAGCTTGCTCTAAATCTGAACTTGTGGGAAGAGAAATTGATCTGAAGTCTAAGTTGTTAACGGATATGATATGGGAAGGTTGAGCTGCTGTTTATCTGTTCCTAGAGATGCTAGAATTCTGGAGAATTTTATCTTTAAAAATCTTTAAAATATCACATGATGAGTTCTTGTATGATGAGAGTTTAAATTCCTACCACAGCTATATATACATGCTTGCTAGACTTTGAGCCACACATTTACTTTTTACTGCTTATGAGCATTGAGTGTGGTCAAGCTGTGTAGATCCTTAGGAGCTTGTCATGTGGTTAAAATCAAGATTCACTTGCACGTTCACTCACACATGCTGCTTATACTCCGGAAGTACGCATTCACATATATCCACTCATTCCTATCTCCAGAGCCACTCAAAAACATTCTACTCCTAATCCGGGAGAGAATAGCCAAAAACATTTCTATTTTTCCCTGCGAAATAAATGCTCAAGTTATCTTGGTTACTACCACTTGCTATATTATTTCAGGAGATGATATATATATATATATATATATATATATATATATATATATATATATATATATATATACGAGGAAATAAAAAGGGGCAAGTGCCCGGAACCTCGAAAGAAAATAAAAAGTGAGACGAGAGGTAAAAATGGATGTGTCCGACAGTAGAATTACGGGTACAAAACCTGAGAGAAAAGAAAAAGAAAAGAGAGAGCATCTCATTCTCCTCAAAAAGTTTCAAAGAGCAAGAAAGGTATGCATCCCCTCAAAAGAGCAACAAGTAGAATTAGACTTTCACCATTGTTATCATCATCATCACCATACACCATTCATTCGCCACACATGCACATCTTGATTTGACTTATTAACTTGTTTCTTTGGATCCATGGTTTGACTATATAATAAATGTCTTGTAAGTATGTATACTTTATCTCCCACCTATGAGCTCCAGAAATCAAAACCTTATTAGAGTAGGGTGAGAGAGAAGGCAATGTCACTATGCCTCATACCAAAAATACTACATACTTTGAGAGAATGCATATACTATCACTGCCTTGGTAAGGATCCAGAAATACCACAAAAGAGAGATCTGAGAGAGTTATACAAGGAATCTCTGAGTTTTATTTGAAAATATGCAAAAACTCCAGAGCTATAGCTGATCAAGAATAAGAGACATGGCACTTGACTAGACTGTTCTATCTTTTAACTACTCAAGACAGAAGTGACGGTTACAAGTCCCATGGTGAAAGGTAAAATAAGTAAGTTTTAAGTCTTGACGGTTTACTCCAACTCAGAGATGAGACATTATTTAAGAGCATGTGTACCGTCAACTTTTAAAGGCATTCCAACAACTTCTGATCCATCACTGAGGTTATCCTTGCTCAGGGACGAGCAAGAGGTAAGCTTGGGGGAGTTTGTTGACGGTCCTTAAGTATCAAATATAATCAGCAAATAAATAAAGAAAAGGATCCAAATGCAACCGACACCCAGACTTAGGGTTTTATCTAACAGAATTCCACGAGTTTTGGTGTTTGTCTATTTCTGCAGGGGGTTATCAGGAAATACGGAAGAAAGACCCACACGTCGGGTTTACATAGAGATATTAACGTGCCGTGCAATTATCCTACATCTAGAAGAGTCCAGAAGCCACACGAACGAACGGGAGACCGGACGGGCTCGGGGGCAGGGTGCCCGCCCTCCCCCCTTGGGCGCCCGCTGTTGACGGTCCTTAATGCTCACATTTAACTATCAACTAATCATGGAAAAGGATCTAAATGGAACCAACACCTAGACTTAGGGTTTTATCTGACAGAATTCCACGAGTTTTGGTGTTTGTCTATTTCTGCAGGGGGTTATGAGGAAATACGGAAGAAAGGCCCACACGTCGGGTTTACATAGAGATATTAACGTGCTGCTCAATTATCTACCATCTAGAAGAGTCCAGAAGCCACGGGAGCGAACGGGAGACGTAACGGAGCCGGGCACTGGGCGCCCGCCCTCCCTTACTGGGCGCACGCCCTCCCCCCTGGACCAAACAGAGTCCAATTCGGGGACAATGCTCCACTGACCTAATACTTCAAGGAAAACCACACGATCAATGTCGGTTTGATCCGACGGCCCAGATTCACTTGAAGGGACTATAAAACCAGACCCCCCTAGCCCCTGGAGATCATACCTCTTCTACAGAATCAAAGCTAGGGTTTCAATTCTTCATCCAAGTAGAGAGGATCCCTCTAGTTCTTCTAGTTCTACCTCTAGTTCATCTAGATCTAGTTCTAGTTCATCTAGTTCTAGTTCTAGTTCCTCTAGTTCTAGTTCTAGTTAGTTCTAGTTGTAATCTAGAAAATAGGGAGAGAGAAGAGGAGAGCGGAGGAGGAGCCGGATCTGTTGGATCTTCCTCAACATTGTACTTTTGCAGCATCTGGTTCGTTCTTCATCGTTCTCCAGGTTCTTCAACTCATAACTCCTGAGTTCTCTAATTACTTTTATTTACATTCAAGTTATTTATTGGATTCCCGCTTGCATCAAGTGCTCTAGTCTTTGAAACATTAGAGTAGTAATTAATAGATTAGACGTGGTGTTTAGTCTTGCGATTACCTGGAATTGCACCCAATCCTGCGGATTGTTGTGGTAGCCTTAGGGTAGTGACAGCCCTAACGGTCGACGTATTCCACCTCGTTCAGATCGGTGTTTGTAGGACCGTAGTCGGAGCTTCCTAGCCCCCTTCTCATCTCTTTCTGTGGTTAGCGTTCTGATGTCCTGATATAGATAATCTTGAAGTAATTCTTGATTCTTAGATCAACTAGAGAACTCTCAGGAAACCTCCTCTCTTCCCACCAAAAATAATCATAAAGTTATCCTTGGGCGATCTTGGATCTTAATTAGTACACTCACGTTCCCTGTGGAAAATCGATACTCTGGAATACTCCCGGGTGAAGGCTACATCGGTATCCGTGTGCTTGCGGATTTTTTCTGTTTGCGTTTAAAATACCCAACAAGCTTTCTGGCGCCGTTGCCGGGGAACGGTAGCTGTGCTAGTTTCGAACCAAGTCGTCCGTGTATCCTTTTTCTTTTCCTTTTTTTACCACACTCACCTTACCATTTTCACCACACCACATGGATTTCACTCTAAGCATTAATGAGCATGGAATTTATTTCATAGCCACTTCATTTACTCCATGCTCATATGCAACATCTTCACAATCCATTGGTCTCTCCAACATCACCACATTCAAGATCTCCAACCCCCTCATCCTTTCTATTTATAAAAACTTTAAAAGGGCGGTTGTCGATGCATATGTCTATAAGAAATATTGCAGATCTCGTTGAGTCGATCTTGATATAGGTCAGCGTTGGAGGGGAAACCACTTCACTGACATAAATCGATAGTTTCCCAAGGACAAGCTTAGTGTCCTAAAACAAGCACTGATCAGATCGTAACATGAGCTTTTAATTATTTGCAACATTACCTTGTGAATTGAGCATATAAGGATATTTGTAAAAATTCCTTCGGGTATTCTTGTCACTAACCTTTCCAAGATTAGAGCAAGAAGATCGGATGAATGACAAGCACAAGGTATGCCCAACCAATCATCATACAACATTGAATTAAATTCATCCAAACTTGAATTTTGCAAAATTCAAGCTTGGGGGAGTACTTTACATAAAAACATCCTTTGCCATGTTGCTATGTTGGTTGTCCCTACCTTTGAGACATGCTCAATTTGTTAAATACTAATCACACTACTTCATCTCCACTTGAGTAGATCTCTATAAATGCTCTCATGCTACCTTTATTTGCTTTAGTATATGTCTAGGTTTGGAGTAGTTTCATTTATCTCTTAATTAAGCATGGTGCTTAGTTTAGGGCTGATGATCTTACTTCCAAGGGTTTTTAAATCAAGCTTGGTGCTTAGGTTAAAATGCCCTCCTAAATCAAATTAGACATGGTGTCTAGGTTGATCTTTGAGCCGATAGTATGCTATAGTAGATATTGGATATTTTGTTGGACTAACCCCTGCAGGAAAACTTTTAATATCGACCTGGGAAGTCCTGAGATAAACTCACATTGGAGACAAAGAGAGACACACATGAAGTTTAACAATTTACACAAGGAAGACATAGCTCACAAGAGATGATCCATGGAGGGTGCCACAAACACGATGCACAACCGCTAAGAAAGGAAAACTTCCACAAGGTGATACTGTACCATCACTCTTCAAGTAAGGTAAGATCTTAAGGTACTTGACTATCACTTTTATAAGTTTCTCCTTGGTTCTGGCGTTCATGTGAATAAAAGAGACAAACATGTATGATTTACAATTCTAGATTAACCAACCCAATCGATTCAATATGTTTAGTCCCTCCACCGTTGTGATCCCACACTCCTAATCATATAAGGTAAAATGTTGCACACTCAATCTTTGGAAGATATATAAAAAAACATAAGTATAGATAGATTATCTTTCCATTAGGTTGAGTGATCTGATCTGACAAATGTTTTAAATGTTACACTCATGATCTTATTATCCATCAACTTTGTCTTGCTCACTATGCTTAAGGTTAGAGAGAACAAATACACTTTTGGTTCTATTGGTGTTTTCCACCAACAGGGCCCATGCACTTGATCTCTGCCTTGTCTCTATGAGCAGGTACACTTCGAGCAAAATATGAAGGACTTTTATAACTCCCAGACTCCACCAAGTGAAGAACCTAGATCTACGAGCACAAACACACTGGAGATACTGGACACTCAGGCAATCACTGCCCTGAGATGCTTGAGGACATAACTACTTTAGTAACCCTGTTGTGGAAGTAATTACTGACCTTCTGCCGGTCAAGAGATACAATCCAGGACGTCCCGTCATCCCGATCTCCATCGGCATGGTGGACTTCCTAGAAGCACTCTGCAACTTTGGCTCCAGCGTCAACATTATGCTCCGGGTACTCTATGAAAAATTCTTTACACATCCTTTCCTAGAAATAACCATGTGTTTGCAGCTTGCAGATCGGACACTAAGTTTCCCAAAGGGAATATTGAAGAACCTCTACGTCCGAGTTGGTACCTTATACGCTCCAGCAGACTTCGTGGTGATAGAGATTGATACTGATGAGAGGGAACCCATCATCCTAGGGAGGCCATTCCTGAACACCTCGGGAGCTGTCATCTACGCTAGTGCTGCCAAGATCAGTTTCTACATCAAGGGAAGGACGGAGACGTTTTCCTTCAAGAACAAGACTACACAAATCCCAGAGCAATCCCGACATGAACCAAGGAAGAGGACCAATAGGAGGAACAAGAACAAGCAAATGTGTACCGTGTCAGCTAAGATGGTCACTGCAGCTCAAGGAGGTCAAGATCGTCAACTCAAGTCACCTTTCTTGATCAAGAAGGACAACCCTGGTGTCCCAAGCATCGAGTGCACAATCAACGGATATTCTTTTCAGAAGACACTCTACGACACCGGATCTAACATCAACATAATGGCCGCAGTCACTTATCAGCTCCTGCATGGAACCATGTCCCTACAACCAACATACATTCAGCTCCAGATGCAGATCAGACATTCCGAAAGGTTGAAGGTTATTGACATGGGAGAAGACGAGTACGATCCACCCATCATCCTTGGAAGACCGTTCCTCAGCACCGTTAAAGCAATCATCTACATTGGAACCACAGAAGTCCACATTCACTTCACCTCAGAGAAGGTACGCCACTGTTTTACTGACCCTAACTATATAGTTGAAGACTCTAAGCAGGTCAGGACAAGAAGAAGACGACGCAACCGCAACCAGAGGAGATAAATCATCAAGGACGGATGGGCAGACTACGAAGGAGAAGTAGTAAGGTCTGAAGACATACAACTTGAATATACAGCTTGAACAGAACTGTCCTGAGGAGACTGTAGCACCGAGTTAGGTGTGGAGAGAGAAGATAGTTATACACGAAGAGCAGACGCCGCCGGAACCACCGACTACGCCATCCAGCGAATCCCAGGACGACTGAGAAAATGAGAGTCCCGTTTGGAGGACGTAAAAACACCGAACGCCTTGCCAAGAGGTAAACTTGGTAGTTATCTTTTTCCTTTCAATTATTTTGAAATAGTTTGCTTAGTTAATCAGGTTCATATCATCTTGAAAAGAAAATAAAAATGTTAAAAATAGTAAGCCCCATGTGAGTATGCTCATGGCATAAAACCCATAAGTACATTCACTGTGGTGGCATAAAAAATAAAATAAATATACTCCTATCCTATAAAAATAAAATTATAAAAATAAATTTATGATCATACTAAAGAGAGTAACATTTATTGAGGAAGCTCAACATGATAAAGGCTAGATACTTATGCTAACACTTAACTAGTTCCACAAAGCTTTGTTGTCTATTTGAGCTCCACAGAATTCAAAGATCAAAGAAGACTCACAGACGGGGGACATCCTAATCGCTGTCAGAGTGTTGCCGACATTCAAATACACCTCCGCCACCTGCTAGCTACATCAGAAGAGATTACGTCAAAATCCAGCTTGGGAGAGAGCACCCCCATTTATCCAGCTAAGTATTCTACTCACGTTTATACTTTACTCTAATAATAAAAAGATGCATAATCATATAAACCCAAATAACGATTTTGTGCTTACATATATATCTTTGCTTAGTTTGCTAAATAAATAAATAAACAAAGTTTGCAATAAACCCTCGTGATAAGCTCTCACATGGAAATGATGAATAGTTGCTCTGCCATGACTAGTTCTCAAAATTGAAATCTCTCTCAAGTTTAGGCATGACTGTTATTAATTAAGATTTGCTCTAAACCTAAACTTGTGGGGAAAGTACTTGATCTAAAGTCTAAGTTGTTAACGGATACGATATGGGAAGGTTGAGCTGCTGTTTATCTGTTCCTAGATATGCTAGAATTTTGGAGAATTTTATCTTTGAAAATCTTTAAAATATCACATGATGAGTTCCTGTATGATGAGAGTTTAAATTCCTACCACAGCCATATATACATGCTTGCTAGACTTTGAGCCACACATTTACTTTTTACTACTTATGAGCATTGAGTGTGGTCATGTGGTTAAATCAAGATTCAGTTGCACGTTCACTCACACATGCTACTTCTACTCAGGAAGTACCATCCACATATATCCATTTCCATCTCCAGAACCACCCAAAAATATTCTACTCCTAATCCGGGAGAGAATAGCCAAAAATATTTCTGTTTTTCCCCTGTAAAATAAGTGCTCAAGTTATCTTGTTACTACCACTTGCTAAATTATCTCATGAGATGAGTGCTCTAAAAAAAAGAAAGAATACGAGGAAATAAAAAGGGGCAAGTGCCCGGAACCTCGAAGAAAAGAAAAAGTGAGACGAGAGGTAAAAATGGACAAGTGTCCGACAGTAGAATTAGGGGTACAAGATACCCACCTGAGAGAAAAGAAAAAAAAAGAAAAAAAAAGAGAAAATATAGAGCATCTCATTCTCCCAAAAGTTTCAAAAGAGCAAGAAAGGTATGTATCCCCTCAAAAGAGCACAAGTAGAATTAGACTTTCACCATTGTTATCACCATCATAACCATACACCATTCGTTCGCCACACATGCACATCATGATTTGACTTATTGACTTGTTCTTCTGGATCCATGGTTTGACTATGCAATAAATGTCTTGTAAGTATGTATTAGCTGTCTCCCATCAATGAGCTCCAGATATCAAAAACCTCATTAGAGTAGGGTGAGAGAGAAGGCAATGCCACTATGCCTCATACCAAAAATACCACATACTTTGAGAGAAGGCATACATCTTTACTGCCTTGGTAAGGATCCAGAAATACTACAAAAGAGAGACTAAAGAGAGTCATACAAGGAATCTCTGAGTTTTATTTGAAAATCTGCAAAAACTCCAGAGCTATAGTTAATCGAAGAACAAGTGACTTGGCGCTTGACTAGACCGTTCTATCTTTTAACTGCTCAAGACACAAGTGACGGTTGCAAGCCCCATGGTGAAGGAACAATGGGTAAGTTTAAATCTTAACAGTTTACCCTAACCCAGAGATAAGATCTTGTTTGAACGCATATGTACCTTTAAAGCATGAAACCACTGCAAAAACTCTTAAGTCCATCTTTGCTCAGGGACGAGCAAAGGTTAAGCTTGGGGGATCTTGTTGACGGTCCTTAATGCTCACATTTAACTATCAACTAATCATGGAAAAGGATCTAAATGGAACCAACACCTAGACTTAGGGTTTTATCTGACAGAATTCCACGAGTTTTGGTGTTTGTCTATTTCTGCAGGGGGTTATCAGGAAATACGGAAGAAAGGCCCACACGTCGGGTTTACATAGAGATATTAACGTGCCGCACAATTATCTACCATCTAGAAGAGTCCAGAAGCCACGGGAGCGAACGGGAGACGTAACGGAGCCGGGCACTGGGCGCCCGCCCTCCCTTACTGGGCGCCCGCCCTCCCCCCTGGACCAAACAGAGTCTAATTCGGGGACAATGCTCCACCGACCTAATACTTCAAGGAAAACCACACGATCAATGTCGGTTTGATCCGACGGCCCAGATTCACTTGAAGGGACTATAAAACCAGACTCCCCTGGCCCTTGGAGATCATACCTCTTCTACAGAATCAAAGCTAGGGTTTCAATTCTTCATCCAAGTAGAGAGGATCTCTCTAGTTCTTCTAGTTCTACCTCTAGTTCATCTAGATCTAGTTCTAGTTCATCTAGTTCTAGTTCTAGTTCCTCTAGTTCTAGTTCTAGTTCTAGTTAGTTCTAGTTGTAATCTAGAAAATAGGGAGAGAGAAGAGGAGAGCGGAGGAGGAGCCGGATCTGTCGGATCTTCCTCAACATTGTACTTTTGCAGCATCTGGTTCGTTCTTCATCGTTCTCTAGGTTCTTCAACTCATAACTCCTGAGTTCTCTAATTACTTTTATTTACATTCAAGTTATTTATTGGATTCCCGCTTGCATCAAGTGCTCTAGTCTTTGAAACATTAGAGTAGTAATTAATAGATTAGATGTGGTGTTTAGTCTTGCGATTACCTGGAATTGCACCCAATCCTACGGATTGTTGTGGTAGCCTTAGGGTAGTGACAGCCCTAACGGTCGACGTATTCCACCTCGTTCGGATCGGTGTTTGTAGGACCGTAGTCGGAGCTTCCTAGCCCCCTTCTCATCTCTTTCTGTGGTTAGTGTTCTGATGTCCCGATATAGATAATCTTGAAGTAATTCTTGATTCTCAGATCAACTAGAGAACTCTCAGGAAACCTCCTCTCTTCCCACCAAAAATAATCATAAAGTTATCCTTGGGCGATCTTGGATCTTAATTAGTACACTCACGTTCCCTGTGGAAAATCGATACTCTGGAATACTCCCGGGTGAAGGCTACATCGGTATCCGTGCGCTTGCGGATTTTTTGTGTTTGCGTTTAAAATACCCAACACCCGCCCTGGCCTCGGGGCCAATCAGAGCCAACTTCGCGGATCATGCTCCACCGATCTAAAGGATCAAGGAAAACCGTGCGATTAATGTCGGTTTGATCCGACGGCCCACATTCACTTGGAAGGACTATATAAGCAGACCCCCTGGCCCCTGGAAGAGGACCTCAGACCCCTAATTCATTATTCATCTTGGGAGAAGAAGCCTCTGATCAAGCTCTAGAGCCACCACATCAATTAGATCTCTAGTTTAGCATAGCTACATAGGATTAGAACTAGAAGGAGTCAATCTTCGATTGGTTTCCGGATCTGTCAAGAGGATTCTTGGTAATTCTCTATTGTTCTTCAATTGTTCATCTTTGTTCTTCAATATTATGAATATGACTTTGTTCTACTTCAATATATTGATTATGACTTTGCTCTACTTGTTTATATTCGCAATTATATTGTTCTTAGTTTATCATAGTTATATACTTGGCTTAGTTAGATTGGAATTATATACATATTTAGGATCATATAGCATTTATCCATGTGTACTGTGGGTAAATGATAAGTATTGTGTAGGCGTGGTCCATATACCGTATTTTATCTGCGATTGTACTCTATATGCCAGATCGCGGGGTAGTTCGTGGTAGTGACAGCTCCATTGATTCTTATATAGTCCCCCTCTCATGTATAGGGCTGGCAGAGCAACATTATTACAGGGGAGTGATTGTGATGTTTCTCATATTCCTTGATAATATCACTATGCATGGGCGTAGTCCTGTTTCACAATGATTGCCAAGTATAATTGCACTAACTATGATATGCTAGACTGTATAGTTAAGAATAACTTAGGAAATATTCTTGTAGTTCGTCCTAATTCCATGCTAATGACTTGCTAGAATATCTATTGAGGTGCTTATCATATTTATATGTGGCTAAGTTATGCTGATCAGATTAATTATCTTTGTCACCATTTATACTTTATCTATCTTTTATGTGACACTTATCCCTGTATGAAAGAGATAGATAACTGCTCTCAATTATACATGCAATGATAGATACTCAATTCTATATTCCATTCTATAATCAACATTGATGTTTAGCAATCCCTTCCCAGTGGTAAAAATATAAATAACGATACCTGGAATACTTCCCGGTTAAATTGCTACATCGGTATTAATCTGTGCGCTTGTAGATCTCATTTATTATTTATTTAAAAGAGCAATTGCATATTTCAATACCGCGTCTCTCATGTCATGCTGGGGATGACAACTTGGCTTAAGTGGCATGAGGGATAGGTTTGGCATTTTTGGCGCCGTTATCAGAATTAGAAAACTAAGTCTACTTTTGGTAGTGACGTTAAGAATGCCCAACATGTACGAGCGCGAGTCGACCTACAGAGGGGTTGCTCCTCTGGCTGAGTCTCTGTCTCTACCTATGCCTCTGTCTCCTTTCGGGTTGGATCTCTAACATCTATTCTAACCTGCCGCCCTCCAAGCATGATAGTGCTAGGTGGAGACCCATGCAGCTGCTCTGCCTGAAGGACTGCATGCCTCTGGGTGGCCGTGAGCTCGGATCCAATCCAAAGTGAGCCCGAACGACCACCCACCTCTGCAGCCTCTGCTGCTGCTGCCACTGCTCTAGCCACCTCTGCCTCACAGTCGCTGGCCTTCCTCTTCTTGGCTAGCACCTTCTTCCCCTTGCCCTTCTCTGTAGCTGTGAAGCGATGGGGTTTGTCATCTCCCCCATCGCCCCTAGGGGTGCCACCACTGCCACCTGTCGAACCACTAACGTTATTGCAACGTGCCATTGCAAGAGTCCCTCAAACACAGGCTGACACACTACCCAAAGCTAGTGAACTGACACTCGAGAGGCTTGGCCTCAATCCATACTCACAGGCTTGGCCCTGAGTTCAACTAACACTGTCAAACTGAGACTCAACCGCTGCAAGAGATGGAATAGATAGGATATATATATATAAGCACACATAATAGCTAGAGGAGAGAAACCCTAAGGAAGCAAGCAGTAGATAAGAGATTGGACGAGAACAGCTTACAACCTGCGACGAGACGCGTTCCGAATGAGTAGTAGAAATCTAAGGTCCACAAAACGCAAAGGGGTGCACACAAAGGTCCTACAAGGGTGAAACGACGAGAGACATCGTCAAAACAACATCTAGATCGGTTCAGGCATTGAATGGAACACGTGGTGTGTAGGGGTTTCCAAACTCACCCCAAGCCCTAGAATGGCTGAGAGAATGGCTCTAGGGGCCGCAAGGAGGGAAGATCAGCAGTTGGAGAGGAATCCTTGCGCTTGGAGGAGGAAGAAATCGCCAGAGGAAGGATCGGTGGCACGGCGAGATTTTGGCGGTTAGGGTTAGGCTTCTGTCCTCGGCGAGTTCACAGCTGGGAAGAAAGAAACTGAGAGAGAAAGAACGTGGGTGATGCGGGTTATATGCGGCGTACGTGGGGGCACCGGACGCACTTAAGTTGGCACCGGACCCACAGGTCTCGTGCGCAGAGAGTTCTGCAAATCGCGCGAGCACCGAACGCTCTCCATCGGACGCTCGCCTACCGTCCGGTGCTGCGAGGCACGCACTAGAGAACCACCGGATGCACCACACTGGACGCGCTCAGGGCACTGTGCGCGGGTCCGGTGTGTGCTGTGCAAGAGATACAACACACCGGACGCACAACGGGCGCGTCCAGTGCTGCACCCGATGCACCTCCAGCCAGATTTTCAACAAGGTTTTTCGCTCGACTTTCACCCAACTAAGTTCCAACTCCAAGAAGACTCAAGTAAGCACCAATTGGAACTGGAATGAGTGGCCTCTCTTAAACCCTCAAGTTTTTCACAAATATTTAGCTGTAGGCTTAGTAGTTTTTATGAAAATAGTTGAATGAAAGCACCAAGGAGACATCGTGTGGCCATAAAGCTAGGGGTCTAAATCAAGATGAGCTTTGAATGCTCCCCCTATCAATGGATGAACATAGCGGATGCTCAAAGCATAACCAAAAAGAAACGACAAGGCAACACACATGCATATGATATGCAATGCAATGCAATACTTGAAAGTAAACTAATGCTTGTCAAGTTTGATCCAAGGTTAAGCTTTTTCACACACATGGGGGTTATCTTAACCATGTTAGACAAGCCCTACACACAATCTTTTTGGATTTTTTTTTTAATTTTTGGTATGCATGAGATGCAAAACAAAAGCTATTTACAAGAACAACACACAACTTCATTTTTTAGTGAAGTTAGAGAGATCAAGCACATTTGGTTCATTTCTCAACATACAAAACCTAGCTTCATCTAGGGGTTTTGTGAAGATATCCGCCAATTGATTTTCCATCCCCACATTCTCTAGAGATATGTCACCTTTAGCAACATGATACCTAAGGAAGTGATGATGAATGTCAATGTGCTTAGTGCGGGTGTGTTGAACTAGATTATTAGCAAGTTTTACGGCACTTTCATTGTCACATAACAAAGGTACTTTATCTAGAACTACTCCATAGTCTAGCAAAGTTTGTTTCATTTATAGTATTTGTGCACAACAAGCACCGGCGACAACGTATTCTGCCTCGGCCGTTGACAAAGCAACACTATTTTGTTTTTTGACATCCAAGAGACAAGTGATCTACCTAGGAAGTGGCACCCTCCGGATGTGCTTTTTCTATCAATACGGCACCCGGCGTAATCTGAATCGGAATAGCCTACAAGTTGGAATCTTGCACCTTTGGGATACCACAAGCCTAGATAGGGTGTGTATTTTAGATACCTAAGAATTCTCTTGACGACAATCAAGTGAGATTCCATAGGCATAGCTTGATATCTAGCACACATACACACACTAAACATGATATCAGGCCTAGATGCGGTGAGGTAAAGTAAATTTCCTATCATGGAGCGATAGAGAGTTTTGTCAATCGGGTTACCTTCCTCATCGAAGTCGAGATGCCCATTTGATGCCATGGAAGTCTTGATTGGCTTGCAATCCATCATCTTGAACCTCTTGAGAAGATCTTGAGTATACTTCTCTTGAGAGATGAAGACCCCTTCCTTCATTTGCTTGACTTGAAACCCGAGGAAGAAGGATAGCTCACCAATCATGGACATCTCAAACTCCTTGGACATCAAATCACCAAATTCCTTACAAAAAGTGGAGTCAAAAATAATATCATCAACATAAACTTGGCAAATGAAGATTTCCCCATTCATTTTCTTGGTGAAGAGTGTTGTCTCAACTTTCCCAATCTTGAAGCCCTTCTCAATGAGGAAGTGCCTAAGCCTCTCATACCAAGCTCTAGGAGCTTGCTTGAGACCATAGAGCGCTTTGGACAACTAGTAGACATGCTTGGGGTACCTAGGGTCTTCAAAACCGGGGGGTTGCTCAACATAGACAAGCTCATTATTGTAACCATTTAAAAAAGAACTTTTCACATCCGTTTGAAACAATTTAATGTCATGGCTAGAAGCATATGCAAGTAGGATACGAATAGCTTCAAGTCTTGCTACCGGTGCAAAGGTTTCACCGAAGTCAAGACCCTCCACTTGTGAAAAGCCTTTTGCCACGAGCCTTGCCTTGTTGCGCACCACCTTCCCTTGATCCTCTTTCTTATTCCGGAAGACCGACTTTGTTCCAATCACTTGCATCTTTGGGTCGCTCTTCAAGTGTCCACACTTGATTGTGAGAGAAGTTGTTCAACTCCTCTTGCATAGCAATGATCCAATCCGCATCCCGAAGAGCTTCCTCTATGATTTTGGGTTCATCTTCAAGAGACACAAAGTGTGATGTTCAATAAATAAAGCATGTCTAGAGCGTGTAGTAACACCATGTGATGGACTCCTGATGATGAGATCTTGAGAGTGATCTTGGAGGAGATGTGATGTTCTTCATGGCGCCACTTGAGGGGTTGCTTGGGGTCTTGGGGAGCATCAACATCTTGAGCTTGTTCCACCACTTGCTCATGAGTGACTAGGGTATCTTCATTGTCATCATCTTGTGCCACATGAGAGGAGGATGGCGGGTCAATGACTTACAAATCATCATCCTCTTGTGGCTTGATGTCTCACACCGGCATGTTCTTCATGGCATCCCTCAATGGTTCACACCTACATCAACAAGATTATCACTTGCTCCATGGAAACCATTAGTTTCATCAATTTCAACATCAAATGTTTCTTCAACCATGTTCGTGGCATGGTTAAAGACCATATAAGCCTTAGACTTTGATGAATAGCCAACCAAGTAGCCAATATCATATCTTCTTTGGAACTTGCCCAAGTGTTGGCGCTTCTTGTAGATGTAGCATCTGCACCCAAACACTCTAAAGAATGAGACATCGGGCTTCTTCCCATTGAGCAACGCAAATGGTGTCTTCTCTAGGAACTTGTGAGGAAAGAGCCAGTTTGATGCATAGCATGCGGTGTTGATTGCCTCGACCCACATCTTCTCCGAAGTGTTGTACTCATCGAGCATGGTCCTTGCCAAGGTGATCAATGTCCGGTTCTTTCTTTCTGCTACTCCATTTTGTTGTGGTGCGTATGTTGAGGAGAATTTATGTTTGATCCCAACTTCATCACAATACTCTTCTATGTTGGTGTTGTCAAACTCTTTCCCATTGTCACTCCTTATTTTCTTGATCTTGACATCAAATTAATTTTGGGCATTCTTTGCAAACTTCTTGAATATTGATGCAACTTCGGTCTTGTCTTGCAAGAAGAATGTCCAAGTGTACCGGGAGTAGTCATCCACTATGACCAAGCAATATTTGTTGCCACCAAGACTAGCATATGTGGTTGGTCCAAACAAATCCATGTGTAATAGCTCAAGCACTCTTGAAGTAGAGAGATAGGCCTTGGTTGGATGAGTGTTTGCCACTTGCTTGCCTCCTTGACATGCACTACATAATTTGTCCTTCTCAAATGTCACATCCTTCAAGCCTCTAATCAATTCTTTCTTCATCAACTTCTTGAGTGTGTCCATTCCAACATGTGCTAACCTTCTATGCCATAACCATCCAAGTGAAGTCTTGGTGAATAAGCAAGTCTTGATGTCAACTTCATCGGAGGAGAAATCAACAAGATATAAGTTGTTGTGCCGAAGCCTTTGAATACCATCTCATTGTCATCCTCCTTGGTCACTATCACTTCTCTCTAGTTGAATAGGCATTAGAAGCCAAGATCATAAAGTTGTCCAACCGAAAGCAAGTTGAAGCTTAATGAAGACACATAGAGCACATTGGTGATGGAGTTGTCATTTGATATAGCAATCTTTAATAGACCCTTGACCTTACCTTTTGAATTGTCACCAAATGTGATCTTCTCTTGATTATCTACATCTTTATCAAGTGAGGTGAACATCTGGGGATCTCTGGTCATATGTTGAGTGCAACCACTATCAATTACCCAATGTGATTCATTGGTCTAGTAGTTCACCTACACATAAGAGATAAAGCTTGAGTTTTGGGGACCCACATTTGCTTAGGGCCCTAAACCTTCTCAACTAGTTGCTTTGGCACCCAAATCTTCTTTGGCCTTTGCTTGTTGGGTGGCCCCATGAAGCTAACCTTGACCTTGCCAATCTTGTCTTGCCTTACAATGTAGTGAGCATTGAAAGCAAATGGTCTTGCATGCTTTGGCAAAGGAGGTGGTAGTGGTGCCACACACTCATGAGCTAAGTGACCTTCTTGTCCACACTCAAAGCATATCTTTGGATTAGGCTTGCTTGGTTGATCATGAATTGCTTGTGACATGATAAGCTTGCTTTGTTGAGCCTTGTAACCAATTCCACTCTTCTCTATCTTCATGATGGTGTTCATGAAAAGCTCACTTTGTAGGTCCTTCCCTCTAGTGAACTTGGCTAACCCATTGGTGAGATGTTCCCTTCTCTATCTTGAGCTTGTTGCTCTCTTGAGTTAGCCTCTTGATGATTTGCTCATTCTTGCTTTCCAACTCTTCCAAGGTGAAGGACTCATCTTCTTCTTGCTTGTGATACAACAAACCAAGCTTGTGATATTGATTCTCTTCTTTGAGTTTCTTGATCTCATAAGTAAGATCCTTGTCTTGATCAAGTGACTCAATCACCATGGTGTTGTGCTTGGCTTGCACTTGCAACTCTTTCTTGAGCTTCTCATTCTCACACTTGATCTTTGCATTTTCTTCTTTGATCATGATAGTGTCCTCATAGCTCTCGGCCACTACCATATTCTTGCCTTTGCAACCAACACATTTGCTAATGCTCTCCACAAGTAAGTCATCACAAGATGTGGCTACATCAAGCTTAGCAACATGGTTAGTAGCAACATGTGTTTCACTAATAGCAAGATCATAAGCTAGTTCAAGATTGTCATTGTTTGCTTTTAGAGTGGTGAACTCTTTCTTCAAAGCTCTATGTCTAGTAATGAGCTCATCATGCACACTCTCAAGTTTATCATGTTTTTCTTTGAGCTCTTTTAGAGAGTGTTTGAGCTCCTTGAACTTAGTGGTCATGATCTCATTTTGATCTCTAAGCTCATCACTAGACTTAAGCTTTGCAAGAAGAGATTCATTTTCATTCTCTAGCTTATCATTTTCATTTCTAGTCTTTCTTATTATTTTAGCGTATTTATTATGCAATTGCACAAGTTCATCATAAGAAGGTGACTCAAATTCACTTTCACTCTCACTACTCTCATCCTCACTTTGTACCTTCTAGTCACCCTTAGCCATGAGGCATAGGTATGTAGAGGATGAAGATGATGGAGAGGATGATGGTGACGGAGCATCAATGGCAATGGCGGCAACCTTCTCATCATCACTTTCATTGCTGGAGGAGTCACCACTTGAGCTTTCAATGTCAGTGAGCCAATCACCAATAATGTAAGCCTTGCCATTCTTCTTCTTGTGGTACTCCATCTTCTTGCCACCTTTCTTCTTGAATGCCTTCTTGTCGCTCTTCTCATCATCACTTGAGTCATCTTGCTCCTTGTTCTTCTTCTTGTACTTGTCCTTCTTGGGTTTAGGACATTGATGAGCAAGATGGCCAAGTTAACCACAATTGTAGCAATCCATCTCGGAGATGGGCTTTCTCTTGCTACTTGTGAAGAACTTCTTCTTGGAGTCAAAGTTGACTCCATTCTTGTTGAGCATCTTCAACATCTTGATTGTTCTTCTCACCATGAGGGCAATGGAAGCATGATCATCACTTGAAGTTGATGACTCAACTTCAATCTTCTTTGACTTGCCCTTGTGAGAAGCTTTGAGGGCCAAGTCCTTCTTCTCTTTCTTGGCTGATGAGGAGCTATATTGGGGGTTTATGTGCATGTACATCTCATGAGCATTGATCTTCCCCAAGATGGATGTCGGTGTGGCGGTTGAGAGATTGCCTTGGTGAAGCATGGTAACTATGTGTTGACACCGTTTTTGGGCACGTGTCCAGGATGGCAGGATAAGATGACAGTATGTGGTTTACAGGATGAGTTGCCGATGAGGATGGTTGCCGATAAAGGAGAGGTTGGACGTGACTAAGTTTACAGGTGATGATGTATCTATGCCGATGACTATGATGAGGAGTTCTGCCAATGACCATGGCAAAAGAGTCTGCCGATGATACGGAGGGGGAGTCTGGAAGCTGCTGATCGGGTTGTGGAAGAGTTTCAATTTGTCACGAGGGATAGCTGAGTTATTTCCTTATTTGTTTAAGTCGTTTTGTATACGGATTCCGTGTAATTTGGAATTCGAATTCTGGTCGTGTTTAGTTATAGCTCTTTGAGCAGGGTATAAATATGGACCCTAGGGCTTTGTAATGAGACATCTATCAATCAATCAAACACACGTTTTTACTCATATTCCAGCATCTACTTTTCGACGACTTCGTCATACTTTTTCCCTTTTATTACGAGTTCTTAGGAATTCGTCGACTTAAGCTCGGCGTGTTCTCAGGTTCCGCGTGAGTACCTCTTAGCCGTGACGTCCAGGCGCATTGCTGTTGTCAGGACTAATGTATTCGAGTTATCACCTTTGCTGATAGTAAGGTCAAATCAGCTGGCACGCCTTAACGTTTGAATTGGGTATTAGCCCTTTGTGTTTGCAGATCAGCTTTTGCACCAACACATCTTTTGGCACGCCCGGTGGGACAAGATTCAGGATCAAGATCAACATGTCGATCTCTGACTTCGATCAGGAGAACGTCATCCCCGTGACGGAGGCCAATCTCAAGGATGAGCAGAAGCAAGCTATTGCCCAAGCCATGGAAGAATTCAAGCTGCAATGCCTGAGGTCTTTCAGCATAAAGAGGAGCGGCGAGGTGATCCAGAAAGATGCATTGCCGGCACTACGGCAGGTTACCTTCGAAGCCAATCCTGGCAAGGTTCAAGATATGGTTGACAGTGCTATTAACCGAGCTTTGATCAACCAAGCTGGTGTACTGTCTAATACGGTTTTCAATGCCGTGGCAAGAACTTTCAAGGAAGGACAAATCCCACCAGATTATGTGGGTCCCTCTCATCATCAGCCAACGGCACCAGAGGTCACGGCTCCATCGGCTGCTTTGACGGCTGCAAGTGCACAATCTGTCGTCCCTCCAAGTACATCGGGAGCTACAGGTGCACTATCTGTGCCGATGACAACTAACCCGCAGACTTCAGGTGGGCAGAATAAGCTGGCTACAGATATGTTGGCATCGGCAATGTCAGGGTTGACTCTTCCTCCTAACTGGTGGGGTTATGGTATGCCTCCAGAATTGACGCCAGGTACATCGCAGATAACCGACATGAGGGGCAAGACTCCTATGACATCGGCGCTTCCCAATGCGCCGTTGAACCAGAGTCCCCGGTATACGACAACTACTACTGCAAGGCCTCACACTGGGAATCCTCAAGATTCAATGTTCCAGATGCCTAATGCATCGGTAGATTCAATGCTGATGCAACAGAGGTCTATGGCCCAGTCAGGGTATGTCAATTCAATGATGGTACCCAATTACCAATCATTGGCAGCGCCTATGCCGATGAACGCTAATAATGGATGGCTTGGACAGCAAGTCTTTCCACAATCGCCCCAACAAAGTTACCAGGCTACGGGGTTCCAGCAAGGACAGATCTATCCCGGATTCCAAAGTCAGGGGATCCCCAGCCAGCCAATGAATATTGGACAGCAACTCGGGGGACAGCAAGTCGGTGGACAGCAGTTTGGTGGTCCGCAGATTGGAGGACAGATGATCAATCCGATGCTCCGTGCAGATCACGTCCCGAACAGACACGTGGAGGTTCGCCACCAAGTGCCGGACCCGCAGCCGCCTCATCGGCAGGATGCCAATGCATATTGGGCCGATAAAATTGCTGAAGTAATGAGGGAACAATTTGGGATAAAACCTAAAGTCAACACTTACTCTTATCGGACACCGTATCCTCCTGCATATGATTTGATCCCGCTTCCACATCGGTACAAGGTACCGGATTTTACCAAATTTTCCGGGCAGGACGACACGTCAACCATGGAGCATGTCAACAGGTTCATCATTCAATGCGGAGAAGCTGGTAACATGGACGAATTGAGGGTTCGCCTATTTTCATCATCATTATCTGGATCGGCCTTTACTTGGTTCATATCATTACCTCCCAACTCAGTGATTACTTGGGCCGATCTGGAGAAACAATTCCACAAATACTTCTTCTCCGGGGTTCATGAGAAGAAGATCACCGACTTGGTGAAGTTGAGACAGCGCAATGATGAATCAGTTGAAGGTTTCGTGCAGAGGATACGGGAAGTTAAGAATAAATGCTACAGTCTGGTTCTAGATGATCGGCAGCTAGCCGATTTGGCTTTCCAGGGTTTATTGCCACACATCAGGGATAAGTATGCTTCTCAGGAATTTGAAAGCTTAAGTCATTTGGTGCAGAGGATTTCTGATCAAGACGTCAAGCCTTTCGAGCCCAAAAGAGCATGGAACAAGAAAGTATCATTTGTTGATGAAGCAACGAGCTCCGATTCTGATGAGGAACCAGTCATCGGCTTGGCAGAGTGGGTCAAAAACAAGAAGCCGATGTCTTGTCCTTTTGGGCAGAAAGAACCAGAGAAGTTCGCTTTCGACACCGCTAAGGCCGATAAGATATTTGATTTTCTACTCCAGGAAGGTCAGATCAAGCTGTCTCCTAATCACGTGATCCCATCGGCTGAGGAGTTGAAGAGGATGAGATATTGCAAGTGGCATAATGCAACTTCTCATGACACTAATTAATGCAAAGTTTTCAGACAGCAGCTGCAATCGGCAATAGAGTCTGGAAGGATTAAGTTTGACAGTTCCAAGACTCAGAAGCCGATGAAGATAGACCAACATCCTTTCCCGACAAACATGTTGGATGCCAAGGGGAAGGCCAAGGTCTTAACATCGGAAACAGCCGAGAGAAGTGCATCGGTAGATCCTCAGCATCAAGTTACTACTGCCGATGCAAAAAGTAAGGGTTTAGTCCAGGAAGGAACCAGTTCGGGTAGGCCCCCTCGGTCTGGTATTGTTATAACTCATAGAAGACCTCGAGAGAACTGGCAGCAACGGGAAGATCGGTATCGGCGCCAGCAAGAAGATTATCGACGGGAGGAAGAAAGACGCCGACAGGAGTGGAATCGGCATAGAGATCATTGGAACTGCCCGTTCTTCATCCATTGTTGGGAGGAAAATATCAAGCTTCCTACTGTCAGAGACTGCCCTGAGTGCAATGGTTATGATCGGTACGACAGGACTGATCGGCGTTATCATGATGACAATCGGCGATTTGATGGGCCGATCAGAGGAAGAGCATCGGTTCATGATCGGCTGGGGGGTAGGCTTAGCGTGCACGATAGGCTTGGTGATCGTGTCCAATGTTTTCCCAGGAACCAGGAAGAGCTCGAGGGGATGGCTAATGCACGAGTTCCCGATGAGTTTATATTTTGCAGGGATGCTAACACGTATCGTATGGAGTCAAGGGAGAACCGACGCCCGGCAGTAAGGCAAAAGCCACTCCCTCCATGGTGTCCTGAAGGGTTGACCAAGACACAGAAAAGGAGATTGCAGCGTGAAAGGCAAGAGGAGCTAAACAAGGGCGAAAATTCTGGTCAGTCTGGAGATCAGCAGCAATCAGATCCTAAGAAAGGAGGTCCATCGGCAGGAGTTAACATGGTCTTTATGTTACCGATGGAGTTTCTTGCACCATCTAGTGATGATGAGTTGGAATTTTCCGATCAGATAGCTCAGCTGGCTCTGGATCCGATGACGGCTATCTTTGAGAAACCTGCCGATGACGAGAGACAGCATCTCAAAGCTCTGTTCGTCAAAGGAAGGGTTGATGGGCAGCCAATAACCAAGATCCTAGTTGATGGTGGAGCTGCTATTAATATTATGCCATATGCAGTATATCGGAAGCTTGGGAAAGGGGATCAGGACTTGACCAAGACCGATATGATGCTCAAGGATTTTGAAGGAAACGTGTCTCCAGTCAAAGGGGCAATATGTGTGGAGTTGACCATCGGCAGCAAAACCTTGCCGACAACTTTCTTCGTAATCAGTGGAAAGGGTGCTTATAACTTATTGTTGGGAAGAGATTGGATTCATGCCAATTGTTGCATCCCGTCTACAATGCACCAATGCCTGGTTCAGTGGGTTGGCGACAAAATTGAGATTGTCCCAGGAGATTCTTCTTATGTTATTGCATCAGCAGAGGCGGATACCTATGAGAGGACTAGGTGCATTTCAGGGGAAGTTTGGGAGAAGGATTTTCTCAAAGTTGCCGATTACGAGATTCCACCGATCCAAGCAGTCGGTTCTGACGACGGTTTTTAATGGATAGGTTCGCCGACGATGGAAAATTAGGCCAGGGATTCACATCGGCCGATGATTTGGTAGAAGTAGATATAGGTAGTGGTGATAAGCCTAGGCCTACTTTTATTAGTGCTAAGTTAAATCCTGAGTGTAAGCAGCAATTAACCAATTTGTTAAAGGAATATAAAGATTGCTTTGCTTGGGATTATACCGAGATGCCTGGTTTAGACCGATTAATTGTTGAACATCGGTTACCCATCAAGTCTGGATTTCGGCCACATCAGCAGCCAGCTCGCCGATGTAATCCTAATATTCTACCTGATATTAAGGCCGAAATCACTAAGCTTATTGAAGCTAAGTTTATTCGGCAGTGTCGGTATGCCGAATGGATTTCCAATGTCGTTCCGGTTTACAAGAAAAACGGGAAGCTTCGGGTGTGCATTGATTTCAGGAATCTCAATAAAGCTACGCCGATGGATGGATACCCAATGCCTGTTGCCGATCTGTTGGTTGACACCGCGGCTGGTCATCGGGTCATCAGCTTTATGGACGGCAATGCAGGATACAATCAGATATTCATGGCAGAGGAAGATATTCCAAAAACCGCATTTAGGTGTCCTGGTCATGTTGGGTAATTTGAATGGATAGTTATGACCTTTGGGTTGAAGAATGCTGGTGCTACTTATCAAAGAGCCATGAATTTTATATTTCATGAGTTCATCAGCAAGCTGGTGGAGATCTATATTGATGATGTGGTGGTTAAGTCTGGGGATTTCTCAGAGCATCTTGCCGACTTACAAAAGGTGTTAGAGTGCACAAGGAAGCATGGGTTGAAGATGAATCCCAATAAGTGTGCATTTGGTGTATCGGCAGGGCAGTTTCTTGGTTTCATGGTACATCAAAGGGGGATTGAAATTAGTCGAAGATCTATTGATGCCATCAATAAAATAGTGGCCCCTACCAACAAGACTGAGCTCCAGTCCTTAATCGGCAAGGTAAATTTTATCAGGAGATTTATATCCAATCTGTCTGGTAAGATTTGTGCTTTCAGTCCTCTCCTTAAGTTGAAAGCCGATCAAGAGTTTATTTGGGGAAAAGAGCAGCAGTTGGCTTTGGATGAAATCAAGAAATATCTAGCGAATCCTCCAGTTCTAGTTCCACCTCAGCAGGGAAAGCCCTTCAGATTGTATTTGTCTACCGATGGGACGGTTATCGGTTCGGCTTTGATTCAAGAATTTGAAGGGAAAGAGCGTGTAATTTATTACTTAAGCAGGAGATTAATTGATGCTGAGACCAGGTATTCGGCCATTGAGAAGTTATGCTTATGCTTATATTTTTCGTGTATTAAATTGAGGCACTATTTATTATCGGCTGAATGCACTGTTGTTTGCAAAGATGATGTGGTCCGATACATGCTATCGATGCCGATTATGAGTGGCAGGATCGGTAAATGGATTTTAGCACTGTCAGAGTTCGATCTGCGTTACGAATCGGCTAAGGCAGTTAAAGGACAGATTATGGCCGATTTTGTGACTCAGCATTGCGGTGTAGTGGAGGCCTTGGAAATTGTGCCCTGGACACTTTTCTTTGATGGATCTACATGTGACCGGGGGGCAGGAATCGGCATTATATTAGTTTCCCCTAAGGGGAGGAAGTATGAATTTTCCTTGCCGATTGTTGCTACATCGACAAATAATCAGGCTGAGTATCAAGCTCTGATCAAGGGATTGGAGTTGTTAAGAGAAATTCGTGCTGATGCTGTTGAAATTTTTGGGGATTCTATGTTGGTTATAAATCAATTGGCCAGGAGCTATGAATGCCGAAGTGAAGTTCTCATAACTCATTTCGAGAAAAGCATGCAACTGTTGAAAGAATTCAAAGATTTCCGATTAGAGCATATTCCTCGATTGCATAATGAAGAGGCCAATCGGTTAGCTCAGCATGCCTCGGGATATCAGCCTATAATTAATGCAATATCGGCAATCGGTGCCGATGATTGGAGGAAGGAAGTTATTGATTATCTAAAGGATCCATCCAAGAAAGTTGAAAGACGAGTTCGATTTCAAGCAACCAAATATGTGCTCCTCGAAGATGAATTGTATTATCGAACTATTGATGGAATTCTTCTCCGATGTTTGGGTGATGATGAAGCTTGGAGTTTAATGGGAGAGATCCATGAAGGGGTATGTGGAGCACATCAGTCGGCTTTCAAGATGAAATGGATGATTAGAAGGAATAGATATTTTTGGCCGACTATACTTGAGGATTGCTTTAAGTATTTCAAGGGATGTCAAGGTTGTCAAAAGTTTGGTGACATTCAAAGAGCACCCGCATCGGCTATGAATCCTATTATCAAGCCTTAGCCGTTTCGGGGATGGGCTATCGATCTGATCGGCCAGATTTATCCACCATCTAGTAAGGGGCATAAGTTTATTTTGGTTGCCACTAATTATTTCACTAAATGGGTTGAAGCTATTCCTTTGAAGAAGGTCACCTCGGCCAATATGATTGATTTTGTGAAGGAACACATTATTTACCGATTTGGGATTCCTCAGACAATTACTACCGATCAGGGCACTATGTTCACATCGGGGGAGTTTGACGAATTCGCAATCGGTATGGGGATTAAAGTGTTGAATTCTTCTCCTTATTATGCTCAAGCCAATGGGCAGGTCGAAGCATCTAACAAAGGGATTATCAAGCTTATTAAACGAAAGATTGAAGAAAATCCTAAGCGGTGGCATACATTGTTAAATGAAGCACTGTGGTCTTATCGGATGGCTTGTCATGGATCAACCAAGGTGTCACCCTATCAATTGGTGTATGGACATGATGCAGTGTTGCCTTGGGAGATTAAGGCCGGATCTAGGCGATTATCTTTTCAAGATCGGTTAACCGCCGACGATTATGCTACTTTGATGACCGATGAGTTGGATGATCTAGCAGGGCATCGGTTAAAAGCTTTAATGAGTATAGAAGAAAATAAGAAGAGAGTTGCTAGATGGTATGATAAGAAAGTGAAGGCTAAGGAGTTTGTCGATGGGGATTTGGTATGGAAATTAATTTTGCCAGTCGGGACTAAAAGTGCGAAGTTTGGAAAGTGGTCTCCTAATTGGGAAGGTCCTTATCGGATAAGTCGATCGGCTCCTGGTAATGCCTATATTCTAGAAACTCTCGAAGGAGTTGAATTTCCTAGAGCATTAAATGGCAAATATTTAAAGAAGTACTACCCCAACATATGGGTCGATGCATAAAAGTTTAAATGCCGATAACACTCCTATCGGCTGGATTCAAATGTTTGGGGGCTTAGTGTTTCAAAAGGTGCCGATAACAGTCCTATCGGCTAGACTAAAAGCTGAGGAAGCAGGGAAGCACAGATATGATGCCGATGAAAACTTTATGTGTTAAGCAGCACCTGGATTGCCGATATAGCACGTAGCCGGATTTGGTTGGCTGCTTCTATCTCCTTAATGTCATCATCGGCAGAACCCTCTATCGGCTTCAGTTTCTTCTTCAGTTGAAGTGCCTTGCGACCATGAACGTTTCGCTCGTGCTTAAGAAGCTTGATGGTCTCTGGCAGTTGGCTCTCTTCCTGTTGAGCTTGGGATAAGGCGTCCTCCACTTCCTTGAGTTCTGCCAACAAGGATTCTCTTCTTGCCGATAGATCGGATATTTTCTGCTTCAGCGCGTCTCCTGAAGATCTCAGGATGCCGATGTTCTTGTGCTTCTCATCGGTCAAGAGCTTCTCTTTCCTCATTTCGTCGGAGAGTTGAGTCTGAGCAGCTCTATCGGTAAGACGCCGAGAAGCTCTCTGGTACTGCAGCTGGCGACTCTCCAAATGAGCGGCTTGGAAAAGGGTTTCTTCGACATCGGCTGGGATTTGGCCTCTGAGAGTTCTGAACAGGGTCTTGGTAGGGTCGGAGTCGTCAACCAACTGCGCTGTGTCTTGGTGAAGGAGAGCTGACAATTCCACCAGTCTGGTCCTGATCTCTGCCGATGTAATGCCAACTATCTGAGAAGAGCTTGCCTCTTCGCCTTCTTCTTCAGAGAGATCGATGGCGAAGGAGAACAGGCTGTCGGGAGAATCTTGTTCCTGGGAGGGAGAGCAAAGTTAGTTCATACTCGGAGAATCGGCAAATAATACTGGTAAAGGTTGGGTGGCTTACTTGTTTTAAGGCTGTTTCCTGCCTTTGTCTGAAAGATGCCGATGGAGATGCAGGTTGATCGGCTAAGGTTGCCGATGGGACGATATCGACTGAAAGAAGACAGGAAGGGTTATGAGACTAAATGAGAATAAGTTTATCGGCGGAAGTATTGTAGAAATATGTTACCTAGAGGAGGAACAACAGTTGTCTGAATCGGAGGAACCGCCGATGATATAATTGGACCTGCCGGGCCAGTTGTTTGTTCACCCACATCAGCTAATGTACCTTCTGTTTGAGGTTCTTCCTGCTGGGGTTCTTCCATCTGTGGTGCTTCCTGCATTGGTTGGGAAGATGGTGCTTGCTGTGTCTGGACTCCTGGAGAAGAAGGAGAGGACTCCACCGGAATTGGAGACACCGGAGGAGGAGGGGGACTTGCCACTTTCTGGCGCTTTGTTCCAGCCTTAGCACCTTTGGTGCCCTTTCTCTTTGGCTGGCTAGACTGGGGGGCATCGGCACTTTGGCGCTTGGCTTTTGCCGATGCACCGGTTTGCTGCAACAATGAAAAGGGGTTTATAAGCGCAGATGTAGCCGATATAAAGATGGTCAGTGTAAAAGAAAAAGATTTGACAAATTGCCTTGAAAGCCTGCGCCAGAGTGGAAGCAGCTACCGTAGGTGATGTCTGAGCTCTCTTGGTGGTGACTTTCCTGAGGCGCACACCCCAATGCACGACGGAAGCCAGAGTGGGAGCATTGTGGCCGATTGAGGAGATCGGGCCTGATGGAAACAAGTCAATCGGCTTGCCACTCCTGCTAACCGATGGGGGGATGTTGTCAACCTGCAGAAATAATACAAGGGTAAGCTACTGATGGAAATAGTATTGAAAAATGAAACATCGGTTTTAAAATACTTACAGTGTCATCGGGGACTTCGTATTCGGGGTCGATCATGCCGCGGTATGAGAGGGCCGATCTGCAGAATAGATGCTCTTTCCATTCTGCCCACCATAGCTTGTATGCCTGAGTAATAAAGGCAGCCGGAACCCATTCTGACAGATCTACATCTGTATCGGCATTTGGTGGTAGTTGGGCTACTCGAATCCATTCAAGAAAGTTGGTGATGGGTTCTCTGGGTTTTATCACATCGGCATAAGGGAGTGCAATCGGCAACTGGCCGAAAGCTAGCTGACGGGCTAAGGCCGATGGATTGTAAAATTCATAGGTTTGGGGAGAGGTTTTTGTGCTACCAAAGAAATTCACTGGTATGGCTCTGGAAGTCACAATTGCCATCATCACCTCATTATCCCTGTCAAGAGCTTCATCAAATGGATTGAAGGTTAGAGGGAGCATGTTGTCTGGGTCATCATAAGCCAACCATGGTCGTTCATCTCTGGCCAATCCCTCATACAGAGTCTGGAAGAATCGGCCGATTTGATCCGGATTACTCCCTGAACCAGGTAGAACTATGGCAGCTTCGCCAAAGTTCAGGGGGGCACGTGTTGCCGATCCCTCTTCGCCCAACACATGATTTTCGGCTATATCTCTTGGGAAATGCTGTGTGAACAAGTTGAAGTCAAGGCGCTTATGCAAGTGCAGATTGAGCCACATGTTAATAAACCACCAGGGACCTCCCAAGTTGCCGATAGACTGACCAAGCAGGAGTTTCTGGGCTACCTGATGGAGAAGATGGTAAGCAGCGCCAAGCAAGTATCGGCCGAGAGGAAATTGGCCACCGTTAGCCAGTCTCTCTGCTGCCGATAGATAGACAGAAGTCGGTCCTGCCGATCGACCAGAGAATACGAACTTGTCCAGCCACATGTTCAGAAACGTGGTTTGTTCCTTTATGGTGACAGGCCCCTTCCCACGGTACTTCTGAATGTACCCCGACCAACCGCCGATAGCGCGAGTCTCCACTTTGGCACTAGGAGCGGTATCAAAGAAGTGGGTGCTATCGGCAGAAGAGACGTCTAGACCAGTGAGCATAGCTACATCGGCAAGAGTGGGAGAAACAGGGCCGTGGCCAAAGACGAAGGCATTAAGGGTATCTGACCAAAAATAAGACGCAGCTATCAACAGCGACTCGTTCTTGTGCATATCGGCAATAGATAGCCTGATGCATTGGGCTAGCTTCCTTTCACCCCACTGGACTTCATTCGAATTGCTGACTCTCAAGAACCAGTCTTTCCACCCTACAGTAGGGCTGGGCCAAGAGCGAAAGGTGTCTTTCCACAGATCTAAAGAAAAATTTTCGGCTCTAAAGGGAATCCTATTGGTTTCTGCATTGATAAGGTCAGTTGGATCTGGATCCCCTAGAGGGCCGAGACATTGGAGGTGTGGTTGATCGGTGGGGATGACAATTTTGTTGGACAACTCCTAGTGTTTTGGGGAATAAAAAAAATACAAAGAAAAAGGAAAAGGGAGATATTCAGTAAGATGAATCGCGGATGAACAGGAATACGAGAAGAATACAAGAGATGAGATGGAGATCTGACCTCAGGGACGACGAAGCCAATGGCCATCTTGTCGTGAAGAGAACGTTTGAGGGCACCGGAGTTGATGAAGAGGAGTGCTTGTCGGAGGTCTTGAAGGTTGTGAATGGCGCCGCCGCTGGAAAAGTAAAAGTAGGGATGGTGAAATGATGTGATGGAGAAGGAGTACCCGAGAAGGAACTATTTATAGGATAAAACGGGCAAGGGCAAATCTGACTTATCTCTTTGCCGCATCCGAGAAACCCGAGGGTGCTCAGGTAGATATGGTAATTGTTCGCACGGTAATCAAGGGATTGTGCAGGTGATTTGATGGGGAACAGTCATTACCTGGAGATATTTTACTGTGCGGGATCTTCTGGTCGGTCCATCGGCAGCATACTGTAACGGTCATATTGCCGATGGGCGGATAAAGTAAAGGTAGCCATTTGTACAAACGTCCTGATTAGTCCATCAGTAGATCTTCATAACGGTAATATTGCCGATGTGCGGATGAGAAGGAAGTGCCCGTTCAGGAAGTTGAGGATTTCGAGGAATCTGCAGGAGAATAGGATCGGAGTTGTTTGGATTGAGGTTGTCGGTTACCAGATTAGGAGCATTAATTACGGGAAAAGGCATCATTACTGCAGAAAATTTCGGAGCATTAATAGTTTCATACTCCGAAATTGGGGGGCATGTGTTGACACCGTTTTTGGGCACGTGTCCAGGATGGCAGGATAAGATGACAGTATGTGGTTTACAGGATGAGTTGTCGATGAGGATGGTTGCCGATAAAGGAGAGGTTGGACGTGACTAAGTTTACACGTGATGATGTGTCTATGCCGATGACTATGATGAGGAGGTCTGCCGATGACCATGGCAAAAGAGTCTGCCGATGATACGGAGGGGGAGTCTGGAAGCTGCTGATCGGGTTGTGGAAGAGTTTCAATTTGTCACGAGGGATAGCTGAGTTATTTCCTTATTTGTTTAAGTCGTTTTGTATACGGATTCCGTGTAATTTGGAATTCGAATTCTGGTCGTGTTTAGTTATAGCTCTTTGAGTAGGGTATAAATATGGACCCTAGGGCTTTGTAATGAGACATCTATCAATCAATCAAACACACGTTTTTACTCATATTCCAGCATCTACTTTTCGACGACTTCGTCATACTTTTTCCCTTTTATTACGAGTTCTTAGGAATTCGTCGACTTAAGCTCGGCGTGTTCTCAGGTTCCGCGTGAGTACCTCTTAGCCGTGACATCCGGGCGCATCGCTGTTGTCAGGACTAAAGTATTCGAGTTATCACCTTTGCTGATAGTAAGGTCAAATCAGCTGGCACGCCTTAACGTTTGAATTGGGTATTAGCCCTTTGTGTTTGCAGATCAGCTTTTGCACCAACACTATGTGCCCATATTTCTCAATGGGGAGGACACATAGTATCTTCCTCGCCACATCCGCTGGACTCATTTGATTGGGCCCAAGTCCATTGAGCTCCTCTACAATGACATTCAAGCAAGAATACATTTCATTAGCATTTTCTTTGGGAAGCATCGCAAATGTATTAAGCTTGTTCATGACAAGATGGAAGCGCTCCTCACGCTCTCTCTTTGATCCCTCATGGAGCGCACAAAGTTCCTTCCATAGTTCATGGGCGGTTTTGTGGTTCCGCATATGGTTTAACACCTCTTTGCAAAGACCTCTAAAGATGTGGTTTTTGGCCTTTGCATTCCACTTCTCATTTTCTTGCTCTAGTGGAGTAAGAGTGGTGTCCTTGGCCGGAGGGATGAACCCTTTGGTCATGGCTTTTAGGCACTTGACATCGCAAGCTTTGAGGTATGACTTCATCCATATTTTTCAATACAGAAAGTCATCACCATCGAACATGGGTGGCGGTCCATCCCCGTTAGGCATCTTTCTCTAGGCGGTGAAGCCTAAATAATGAGCACTAGGCTCCGATAGCAATTGAAAGGATCAGGATGCCCAAGAGGGGGCGTGAATTGGGCTTCTCTAAAAATTTAAGCAACCTACAAGCTCCAACTCAACCCCTTGTGCCTAAGTGTGTTCTAGAGAGCTATCGGATATAAGTTTTGCAATCTAGTTCCATACCAGATAAAAGTTTTGCAACCTACAAGCTCCAATTCAACCCCTTGTGCCTAAGTGTGTTCTAGCATGGCAATTCTAGGAATGTAAATGCTCAAAGTAAATGCTGGAATGTAAAGAATAGAGCAAGAAGAACGTGGTGATGTTTTGCCGAGGTATCGGGGAGTTGCCACTCTCAACTAGTCCTCGTTGGAGCACGCGCGCAAGGGGCTTGCTCCCTCTTGGTCCGTGCAAGGACCAAGTGCTCTCTACCGGCTAATTCTTCAACAGTCTATCGTGGTGAATCGCCAAAAATCGCTCACAAGCTTGACGCGAGCCACCTACAAGAACTCTGGGCGGTCTTCGTGCCTCCAATCACCACCGAACCGTCTAGGTGATGGCGATCACCAAGAATAACAAGCAAAGAACTCTCACTTGACCCAAACAAGGCACTAGAGAGTGGTGGATGCACACTTGAACTCTTGGAACTCAACTCGAGAAGGATTCACTTAAGAAATCACTCAATTCTCAATCCTCTTTAGGCTCTTGCTTCTCTCTTGCACCACAAGGTGTTTCTCAGCTGATCAAATGTGCAAGAGACCTTCCATGGATGAGGTGAAGGAGTACAACTACTCCCCATCAAGTCCATGGGCCGGCCACCCGAATTCCTCAAAAAATGGGAGCACCGGACGCGCTCAATGTTGCACCGGTTGCGCTCTGCAGAGCGTCCGGTGCCCCATTAACGGCTAACTATACTTGCACCTGCCATGCACCGGACGCACCCACAGTGAGTCCGGTGACTCACCTGTACCGCGTTCGGTGAGGGGGCAAGATGCAACCCTCTTTGGGTAAGAGACCGGACGCACCTCAGTGGGTCCGGTGCATGCGTCCAGTGTTCGATCAAACTACAGACCTCCCTAGGTATGGGATCAGACGCATCCCAGCGAGTCCGGTGCGTGCGTCCGGTGCCTAACCCAAGGCACCTAGACACGTGGACCCAAGTCAGCACCACCGGACGCACTCATAGAGCATCCGGTGTTAGCGTTGGGTGCCTGTTTCAGCACCCAAACTTCGTCGAAACACGATCTTTCCAAAACATAGTTTGTTTCTCTTGATCTAAGGACTTTCTCAGAGCTGCCTTGTGCTAGGTTTACCAAGTGTGCACCACACCTAAACCTAAAGCCTTGCCTAGGTCAAGCTACCCGCTCAACGCTCCCCTTAATAGTACGATCAAAGGAAAAACAAAGTCCTAAACAACTCTAAGTGCCCTTCTTCACCATATGGCACCTAGAACTAGTCTAGTCTTGATGATGCCCAACCATCTTTTGAAAACCGAAACAATTTCCACCATTAAGTCGGCATGAACGATCTAGTCCATTGTTCATCGTTACCATGACCTAACATAAATGACTTTACCTCTACAAAACACATGTTAGTCATAGTAATCAACATTGTCATTAATCACCGAAACTAATTAGGGGCCTAGATGCTTTCAGCAAGAAACCAAGTTGTTTTGGTGTAAAAGCTTACTAATAGTGAATCCTTACTTTCAAAGTTTTAGCTTCAAACAGGCCACCTCGAAAGGCGGACGAGTTTGAGGATACTCTACCTAAGTTGCTTTGCACGTATGAGTCCGTGAACCCCTATTTCCAGTTTCTTACTTGAGTTTCATCATTAGCTACGATGAGGGTCGAAGGATTGAGTCTCCCAATCAGGGAGCAATGACAATTCAAACCGCTTAACAATCTAGTTAGAGTTCCTTACCACATGACATATGTAGAACTTAATCTTGCATATGCCAACCCAATCAAGTATCTTCCAAGATCAGATCCTTGTCCACGACAGCCGAGAGCACAGTACCCCACCATCCAACCCATTGCCAGGAGGGTACGCGCTACTCTCGCCATCACTCCATGCCCAGTGCGTGAGTAGCCATTCTGATGAGGGAATCCTCAAGATAGGACTTGCCAGAGCATGTGGCCAGTACTATAAAGTCTCAACCCAGCAGGCTGCCAACGAATGGTCCTTAATCGACACAGTAGAGACACTACATTAGGAATCCTTTCCTAAGGGAAGTCCACTGACCGGTCTCAAGTTGAAGCATCATTAACTATCAGAGTTATTCCACAACAACCCTTCAACTTTTATGTTTGGAAACCTACCTATTAAGCAGGTCTAAGCATCACTACATAGTTTTAAATAAAACAGGTTCCAAGGACAAGGTAACAAATAACAAGGTTGGTAATGCAACAATTAGGTTAACACCTAATTCCTGAATACATAATATAACATTTTCAATTCATAAGTGCTAAAAGATTTAAAACATTCAAGGAAGGTTAATGCATCCGGTACTTGCTTTGGTTGTAGGGGTGAGCGGGTTCCTCAGAGACTTCCCAAGTCTCGGTCTCGACTCCTTTGGACGGAGCACCATCCTCGGGGTCTGATCCAACGGTCACACTTTCGAATTTGTGTACTATACGCAACAATGATGCATGCTCATGTTATGCTTATGATAAAATATGAGAAGTATTTAGTTGAGTACAACTTTCCTTCTTGGAACAATTGCAAGCTAAAATAGTAATTAAAGACTATTTACCTCTTTAGGGTTTTTACCCAAGAGGTTATATTACTAATCTAAGATTTTCCTTAATTTACAATTATTTTTAATTAAACTATTTATTAATCTCTCTTATCTTAATTAATTCTTAATTAAGAAGGAATGATAGTAATCAAGTATTAATCCAAGCAATAATTAAATGCCAAAGGACATTAAGGTTAATGACCTTAGGTCATCACATAATCCCAAAATCACTCAAATCCTAATCTTGAATCTAAGCTAATTATTATCTAGTTATTTTAATATTCTTAAATAAATTTTAATTAAGGGTAGATTAATATTTTAATCAAAACTTATCCAAATACCACCAAACTTTTTTGTGAAGAACAACACTAATACCTAGAGACACCTCACAAAAATTGGTGATTTTAGGATATTTAGATTAATTCCAAAAAATCAAAGAAACTTCATTTAACAAATACTAAACCTATTTTTAAAACATGCCCAAAGTCTCTGAAAGTGAAATCTACCATTTTTCCTATGTTCTACTTACTACATAGAGTAGACCCAAAAATTATCACTATTTTTGGAACTGACCATATTTTTGTATACAAATTCAAACAAAAATCACTTTTGAAACAAAAAGAAAAAGAGAAAACACATTGTGCACTAGGCCGGCCCACAACTCGGCCCACAGACCGGCCCACGCATGCATCCCGTGCCTCTCCCCGCTCACGACATCACTAACAGCTTTGTCTTCCAGCTCCGGCCAGTCAAAGGCCATGGTGCGACCGAGCTCTCGCTCGCTCCTGACGTGGCCCCCGGTCCCAACAATGACGAAGACTCGCTCACTACTCCTTTGTGCACCCATGGGCACCCTTAGGCTACACTCTACCCTCTCCTAGCCCTTACGGCCACGTCCATGGCGGACGGCGATGCCGGTCACGCGTAGACCAGGCGCGACAAGTGAGTAGAGCATAAACGAAGGGAAGCACAAGCATCAGCAACTCACCGTGACTTCAAGGAGCTACTCATCACTGGCAGAGGTGCTCAGAGAAAGGCTGGCCACGGTGAAACGTCTCACGGTAGCGTTTTCCATCAGAGTTGGGGATGAACGAGCTTGGCCAGAGCTTTAGGGGGTTAGAGCCTGCGGTGGAGAGCTCCGGCAATACCCGAGCTCTTGGCAGAGCTGAGGACAGGCGCTGGGAGACAACAAGGCTATGGTTACCATGAATTTCAACGGCGAAGGGAGCTCACTGGTGTTGAGCAAAATGGAGAAGGAGGGGTTGCAGTGAGGTGTGGGCAATGAAAAGAAGTGGATGAGGACGCCATCGGCTTGTCCACTTCACGGCGACCTCGAGCAGGCGGGCAGCTGCATAGCTAGGCGCGTGGTGACATGAGAAGCAGCAGTGCTTGCCAGTGACAGTACACCCCCCTGCCGAGCACTTTAGCAGTCCTTATCCAAGGATTTGAATTTCAAATTACTCCCAAAATTCGAATAACACTGAAATTTCTACCAAAATGAAATTTGTTTAGAATTTTGAACTCTACAAAACATATTTAAGGACCCAAAGCTAATTTTGAATGTATCGAGGTGAATTTGATCAAACAGTTCAAAATTTGAAATTCAAATTAGGGAAAGTTTCAATTTTGAATTGGGGGAAACAGAAATTCCAAAATTACTTTTCATTTTCCTCAAAAACTTAAAAAATTACCAAAATAAAATTTGTTCACCTTGGAAATCTCTACCACATTTGTTTTGGTCAGTTTTCAAGATTCCAAACAGATTTTGAAATAGAGCTCCAAATGCAAAAGGGGACACTTTTGGAAAACTGTATTTTCAAAATTACTTTGAATTTTTCATTGAAACTTCAAAAACTCAAAATACCAAATTTGTACATCTTGACAAGACCTACAACTTTGCTTTTGGACTCACCCCCAAATTTTGTTTGGATTTTAAATTGCATAAAAGGGGGTAGAATCTAGTGTTGAAAATTAGGGTTTTTGGTTAGGGTTTTTCCCACATTTCCCCTATTTGGCTAAATTCCCATCTGTTGACACCATTTTTGGGCACGTGTCCAGGATGGTAGGACAGGGTGGCAGTACGATGCGGGTTGCTGGTAAGGATGGTTGCCGATGAGGGAAAGGTTGAATGTGACCAAGTCCCCAGACAGTAATATAGTGCCGATGACCAAGTAAAAAGGTCTGCCGATGACTATGGCAAGGGGATTGCCGATGACGCGAAGGAGGAGTCCGGAAGCTGCCAGTTGTCATGTGGAGGAGTTTCGGTTTGTCACGAAGGATGGTTTTATTATTTCCTTATGTTATTCGTGTCGTTTTGTATACGGGTTCCGTGTAATTTGGAATTCGAATTCTAATCGTGTCTGGTCGTAGCTCCTTGAGCAGGGTATAAATATAAGCCCTAAGACCTTGTAATCAGGACATCTATCAATCAATCAAACACACGCTCTTACTCATATTCTAGCATTTACTTTTCGACGACTTCGTCATACGTTTTTCTTTTTGTTACGAGTTCTTAGGAATTCGTCGACTCAAGCTCGGCGTATCCTTAAGTTCCGCGTGAGTACCTCTTGGCCGTGACATCCGGGCGCATCGCTGTTGTCAGGACTAAAGTATTCGAGTTATCACCTTTGCCGATAGTAAGGTTAAATCGGCTGGCACGCCTTAACGTTTGAATCGGGTATTAGCCCTTTGTGTTTGCAGATCTGTTTTGCATCAACACATCTTTTGGCACGCCCAGTGGGACAGATTCAAGATCAAGATCAGCATGTCGATCTCTGACCTCGATCAAGACAACGTCATCCCCGTGACGGAAGCTAACCTTAAGGATGAGCAGAAGCAAGCTATTGCCCAAGCCATGGAAGAGTTCAAGCAGCAGTGCCTGAAGTCTTTCAGCATAAACAGAAGCGGCGAAGTGGTCCAGAAAGATGCACTGCCGGCACCACGGCAGGTCACCTTCGACGCTAATCCTGGCAAACTTCAAGACATGGTTGACAATGCCATCAATCGAGCGCTGATCAACCAAGCTGGTGTACTGTCTAACACGGTGTTCAACGCCGTGGCAAGAACTTTCAAGGAAGGACAAATCCCGCCGGATTATGTGGGCCCTTCCCATCATCAACCCATGGCACCAGAGGTCACGGCTCCATCGGCTGCCTTGACGAGTGCAAGTGCACAGTCTGCCGTCCCTCCAAGTACATTGGGGATTACCGGTGCACTATCTATGCCGATGGCAACCAACCCCCAAATTTCAGTTGGGCAGCATAAACTGACGACAGATATGTTGGCATCGGCAATGTCAGGGTTAAATCTTCCCCCCAATTGGTGGGGTTATGGTATGCCTCCAGAGTTGACGCCGGGAACATCACAGACAACTGACATGAGGGGCAAAACTCCTATGACGTCGGTACCTTCCAATGTGCCGGTGAACCAGAGTCCTCGGTATACCACAACTACTACTGCAAGGCCTCACACTGGAAATCCTCAAGATTCAATGTTCCAGATGCCCAACGCATCGGCAGAGTCAATGCTGATGCAACAGAGGCCTATGGCCCAGTCGGGGTATGTCAATTCAACGACGATACCCAATTACCAATCATCGGCAGTACCTATGCCGATGAACGCTAATAATGGATGGCTTGGACAGCAAGCCTTTCCACAGTCGCCCCAGCAGGGTTATCAGACTACGGGGTCCCAGCAAGGGCAGGTTTATCCCGGGTTCCAAGGTCAGGGAATGTCCAACCAGCCAATAAATTTTGGACAGCAACTCGGAGGACAGCCAGTCGGTGGACAGCAGTTTGGTAGTCCGCAGATTGGAGGACAGGTGACCAATACGATGTTCCACACAGGTCAGGCCCCAAACAGACACGTGGAGGTTCGCCACCAAGTGCCGGATCCGCAGCTGCCTCATCGGCAAGATGCCGATGCTTATTGGGCCGATAAGATTGCTGAAGTAATGAAGGAACAATTTGGGATAAAACCCAAAGTCAACACTTATTCTTACCGGACACCGTATCCTACAGCGTATGATTTGATCCCGCTTCCACATCGGTACAAGGTACCGGATTTTACAAAGTTTTCCGGACAGGACGACACGTCAACCATGGAGCATGTCAACAGGTTCATTATTCAATGTGGAGAAGCTGGTAACAGGGACGAATTAAGAGTTCGTCTATTTTCATCATCATTGTCTGGATCGGCCTTTACTTGGTTCATATCGTTGCCTCCCAATTCAGTAATTACTTGGGCCGATCTAGAGAAGCAATTCCACAGATACTTCTTCTCGGGGGTTCATGAGAAGAAGATCACCGACTTGGTCAAGTTGAGGCAACGTAATGATGAGTCGGTTGAGGGATTTGTGCAGAGGATACGAGAGGTCAAAAATAAATGCTATAGCCTGGTTCTGGATGATCGGCAGCTAGCCGATTTGGCTTTCCAGGGTTTGTTGCCACACATCAGGGATAAGTATGCCTCTCAGGAGTTTGAAAGTTTAAGTCACTTGGTGCAGAGGATATCCGATCAAGACATCAAGCCTTTCGAGCCTAAGAGGGCATGGAATAAGAAAGTGTCATTTGTTGACGAAGCAACAAGCTCGGATTCCGACGAGGAACCAGTAATCGGTTTGGCAGAGTGGGTAAAAAACAAGAAGCCGATGTCTTGTCCTTTTGGGCAGAAAGAACCAGAGAAGTTTGCCTTTGACACCGCCAAAGCCGATAGGATATTTGACTTTCTACTTCAGGAAGGTCAGATCAAACTGTCACCTAACCATGCGATCCCGTCGGCAGAAGAATTGAAGAGGATGAGATATTGCAAGTGGCATAATGCAACGTCACATGACACCAACGAGTGCAAAGTATTCAGACAACAGCTGCAATCGGCTATAGAGTCGGGGAGAATCAAGTTTGACGGTTCTAAAGCCCAGAAGCCGATGAAGATAGACCAACATCCTTTTCCGACAAACATGTTGGACGCTAAGGGGAAGGCTAAGGTCTTAACGTCGGAGACAGCTGAGAAGAGTGCATCGGTAGATCCTCAGCATCAAGTTACTACCGCCGATGCAAGAAGTAAGGGCTTGGTCCAGGAAGGGGCTAGCTCAGGAAGACTTCCTTGGTCTGGTATTGTCATAACTCATAGAAGGCCTCGAGAGAGATGGCAACAACGGGAAGATCGATATCGGCGCCAGCAGGAAGATTATCAACGGGAGGAAGAAAGACGCCGACAGGAGTGGAATCGGCACAGGGATCATTGGAATTGCCCATTCTTCATCCATTGTTGGGAGGAAAATATCAAGCTTCCTACTGTCAGAGACTGCCCTGAATGCAACGGTTATGATCGGTACGACAGGAACGATCGGCGTTATCATGATGATGAACGACGATTTAATGGGCCGATCAGAGGAAGGGTGGCAGTTCATGATCGGCTGGGGGGCAGGCTTAGCGTTCACGATCGGCTCGGTGACCGTGTCCAGTATTTCCCCAGGAACCAAGAGGAGCTTGAAAGAATGGCTGATGCGCGGGTTCCCGATGAATTCATATTTTGCAGGGATACTAACACGCATCGCATGGAGTCAAGAGAGAACCAACGCCCGACGGCAAGACAAAGGCCACTTCCTCCATGGTGCCCTCAAGGATTAACCAAGACACAGAAAAGGAGATTGCAACGTGAAAGGCAGGAAGAGCTAAATAAAGGAGAGAACTCTGGGAGTCGGCAGCCGTCAGACGCTAAGAAAGAAAGTCCATCGGCAGGCGTCAACATGGTATTCATGTTGCCGATGGAGTTTCTTGCACCGGCCAGTGACGATGAGTTGGGATTTTCTGATCAGATAGCTCAGTTGGCTCTGGATCCAATGACGGCTATCTTTGAGAAACCTGCCGATAACGAGAGGCAGCATCTTAAAGCTTTGTTCCTCAAAGGAAGGGTTGATGGGCAGCCAATGACTAAGATCCTAGTTGATGGTGGGGCTGCTATTAATATTATGCCATATGCAGTATATCGGAAGCTTGGGAAAGGGGATCAAGATTTGACCAAGACTGATATGATGCTCAAGGACTTCGAGGGAAACGTGTCTCCGGTCAAGGGGGCGATATGTGCGGAGTTGACCATCGGCAGCAAAACCTTGCCGACAACCTTTTTCGTGATCAGCGGAAAAGGTGCCTACAATTTATTATTGGGGAGAGATTGGATTCATGCCAATTGTTGTGTCCCATCTACAATGCATCAGTGCTTGGTTCAGTGGGTAGGTGACAAGATTGAGATCGTCCCGGGGGATTCTTCTTATGTTATCGCATCAGCAGAAGCGGATACTTATGAAAAGACTAGGTGCATTTCAGGAGAAGTTTGGGAGAAAGATTTTCTCAAAGTTGCCGATTATGAGATTCCACCGATCCAAGCAGTCGGTTCTGACGATGGTTTTTAATGGATAGATTCGCCGATGATGGAAAATTAGGCCAGGGATTCACATCGGCCGATGATTTGGTAGAAGTAGATATAGGTAGTGGTGATAGGCCTAGGCCTACTTTTATTAGCGCTAAACTAGATCCTGAGTGTAAACGGCAATTAACTAGTTTGTTAAAGGAATATAAAGATTGCTTTGCTTGGGATTATACAGAGATGCCTGGTTTAGACCGATCAATTGTTGAACATCGGTTACCCATTAAGTCTGGATTTCGGCCACATCAGCAACCAGCCCGCCGATGTAATCCTAACATTCTACCTGATATTAAGGCCGAAATCACTAAACTTATTGAAGCTAAGTTTATTCAGCAGTGTCGGTATGCTGAATGGATTTCCAATGTCGTCCCGGTTTACAAGAAGAACGGGAAGCTTCGGGTATGCATCGATTTCAGGAATCTCAATAAAGCTACGCCGATGGATGGATATCCAATGCCTGTCGCCGATCTGCTGGTTGATGCTGCGGCTGGCCATCGGGTCATCAGCTTCATGGATGGTAATGCGGGTTACAATCAAATATTCATGGCAGAAGAGGATATTCCAAAAACCGCATTCAGGTGTCCTGGTCATGTTGGACTATTTGAATGGATAGTCATGACTTTTGGGTTAAGGAATGCCGGTGCTACTTATCAAAGGGCTATGAATTTTATATTTCATGAGTTCATCGGCAAGATCGTAGAAATTTATATTGATGATGTGGTGGTCAAGTCTGGAGATTTCTCAAAGCATCTCGCCGATTTACGAAGAGTGTTGGAGTGCACAAGGAAACATGGATTGAAGATGAATCCCAACAAGTGTGCATTTGGCGTATCGGCAGGGCAGTTTCTTGGTTTTATGGTACATCAGAGGGGTATTGAGATTAGTCGAAGATCTATTGATGCCATCAATAAAATAGTGGCCCCTACCAATAAAACCGAGCTCCAATCCTTGATCGGCAAGGTGAATTTTATCAGAAGATTTATATCGAATTTATCTGGGAGAATTCGTGCTTTCAGTCCCCTTCTTAAATTGAAAGCCGATCAAGAGTTTGTTTGGGGAGAAGAACAGCAGTTGGCTCTGGATGAGATCAAAAAGTATCTAGTGAATCCTCCAGTTTTAGTTCCACCCCAACAAGGGAAACCCTTCAAATTATATTTATCTACCGATGGATCGGTTATCGGTTCAGCTTTAGTTCAAGAATTTGAAGGGAAGGAGAGAGTAATTTATTATTTGAGCAGGAGGTTGATTGATGCTGAAACCAGGTATTCGGCCATAGAGAAGCTGTGCTTGTGCTTATATTTCTCATGTATCAAGCTAAGACATTATCTGTTGTCGGCCGAATGTGCTGTTGTTTGCAAAGATGACGTGGTCCGATACATGCTATCTATGCCGATTATGAGTGGTAGGATCGGTAAGTGGATTTTGGCGCTATCGGAGTTCGATTTGCGTTACGAATCGACTAAGGCGGTCAAAGGGCAGGTTATGGCCGATCTTGTGACTCAGCATTGCGGTCTAGTGGAGACCTTGGAAATTGCACCCTGGACGCTCTTCTTTGATGGATCTACCTGTGACCGAGGAGCAGGAATCGGTATTGTATTAGTTTCTCCTAAAGGGAGGAAGTATGAGTTTTCCTTGCCGATTGTTGCTACATCAACAAATAATCAGGCTGAGTATCAAGCTCTGATCAAGGGATTGGAGTTGTTAAGAGAAGTTCGTGCTGATGCTGTTGAAGTATTCGGAGATTCCATGTTGGTTATAAATCAATTGGTCGGAAGCTATGAATGCCGAAGCGAAGTTCTCATAACCTATTTCGAGAGAAGTATGCAACTGTTAAAAGAATTCAAGAACTTCCGATTGGAGCATGTTCCCCGATTGCATAATGAAGACGCTAATCGGTTGGCCCAGCATGCCTCGGGATATCAGCCAATGATTAATGCGACATCGGCAGTCAGTGCCGGTGATTGGAGGGAAGAAATTATTGATTATCTAAAGGATCCATCCAAAAAAGTTGAAAGACGGGTTCGATTTCAAGCAACCAAGTATGTGATCCTTGAAAATGAATTGTATTATCGAACTATCGACGGAATTCTTCTCCGATGCTTGGGTGATGATGAAGCCAGAAGTTTGATGGGAGAAATCCATGAAGGAGTGTGTGGAGCGCATCAGTCAGCTTTTAAGATGAAGTGGATGATTCGAAGGAATGGATATTTTTGGCCAACCATACTTGAAGATTGTTTTAAATATTTCAAGGGATGTCAAGGTTGTCAAAAGTTCGGTAATATCCAGAGAGCACCCGCATCGGCTATGAATCCTATAATAAAACCTTGGCCGTTCCGGGGATGGGCCATCGATCTGATCGGCCAGATTTATCCACCATCTAGCAAAGGGCATAAATTCATTCTAGTTGCCACTGACTATTTCACCAAGTGGGTCGAAGCTATTCCTTTGAAGAAAGTCACATCGGCTAATATGATTGATTTTGTGAAGGAGCATATTATTTACCGATTTGGGATTCCCCAAACGATTACTACCGATCAGGGCACCATGTTCACGTCGGGGGAGTTCGATGAATTCGCAATCGGTATGGGAATTAAAGTGTTGAATTCTTCTCCTTACTATGCTCAAGCCAATGGGCAGGCCGAAGCGTCTAACAAGGGAATTATCAAGCTTATTAAACGAAAGATTGAAGAAAATCCTAGACGGTGGCATACATTGTTGAATGAAGCACTGTGGTCTTATCGGATGGCTTGTCATGGATCAACCAAGGTGTCACCTTATCAATTGGTGTATGGACATGATGCAGTTTTGCCTTGGGAGATTAAGGCTGGATCTAGGCGATTATCTTTTCAAGATCAATTGGCTGCCGATGATTATGCCACTTTAATGACCGATGAGTTAGATGATTTAGCAGGGCATCGGTTAAAGGCTTTAATGAGTATAGAAGAAAATAAGAAGAGAGTTGCCAGATGGTATGATAAAAAGGTGAAGGCTAAGGAGTTTGCCGATGGGGATTTGGTATGGAAGTTGATTTTGCCAGTCGGGACTAAAAGTTCAAAGTTTGGGAAGTGGTCTCCTAATTGGGAAGGTCCTTATCGGATAAAACGCTCAGCTCCTGGTAATGCCTATATTCTAGAAACTCTCGAAGGAGTTGAATTTCCCAGAGCGTTAAATGGCAAATATTTGAAGAAGTACTACCCCAGCATATGGATCGATGCATAAAAGGTTAAGTGCCGATAACACTCCTATCGGCTGAATTTAAATGTTCAAGGGCAGACTTAATGTTTCAAAAGATGCCGATAACAGTCTTATCGGCTAGACTAAAAGCTAAAAACGGAGAAACAAAGGTGTGTCGCCGATGAAAGCTTCAGATGTTCAGCAGCGCTTGGATTGCAGATATGGCGCGCAGCCGAATCTGGTTGGCTGTCTCTATCTCTTTGATATCGTCATCGGCAGAACCTTCAATTGGCTTCAGCTTCTTCTTCAGTTGCAGCGCTTTACGACCATGGACGTTTCGTTCCTGTTCAAGATGCTTGATGGTCTCCGACAGTTGACTATTTTCTTGCTGGGCTTGGGACAGGGCGTCTTCTACTTGCTTGAGTTCAGCCAGCAGAGCTTCTCTTTTTGCCGATAGATCAGACATTTTCTGCTTCAGTGCATCGCCTGAGGACTTTAAGATGCCGATGTTCTTATGTTTCTCATCGGCTAAGAGTTTTTCTTTCATCATCTCCTCAGAGAGCTGGATTTGAGCAGCTCTGTCGGCAAGGCGTCGAGTAGCTCTCTGATACTGTAGCTGGCGACTTTCTAGATGTGCAGCGTGGAAGAGTGCTTCTTCGGCATCGGCAGGAATTTGGCCCCTAAGAGTCTTGAACAGGGCCTTGGCTGGGTCAGAATCGTCGACCAGTTGAGTTGTGTCTTGATGAAGTATGGCCGATAGCTCCTCCAGCCTAGCTCTGGTTTCTGCCGATACAGTTCCAACTGCCCGAGAGGAGCTTGCTTCCTCGCCTTCTTCTTCGAAGATATCAATAGCGAAGGAGAACAAGCTGTCGGGAGAATCTTGTTCCTAAAAATGAAAATGAAATAGGTCAATTTTATGGTCAAAACTTCGGCAGATGATACCGATGGAAAAGTGGATGACTTACTTGCTTCAAGGCGATTTCCTGCCGTTGACTCAGAGAGGCTGATGGAGCTGCAGGTTGATCGGCAAATGTTGCCGATGGAACGATATCGCCTGAAAGAGGACAGGAGGGATTATAAGAATAAATGAAAATAAGTTTATCGGTAGGAGTATTGTTGGGACATGTTACCCGGAAGAGGAACAACAGTTGTTTGAATTGAGGAAACCGCCGATGATATAACTGGACCTGCCGGGCCAGTTGTTTGTTCACCTACGTCAGCTGACGTACCTGCCGTTTGAGGTTCTTCTTGCTGAGGTTCTTCCATCTGTGGTGCTTCCTGTATTGATTGAGGAGATGGTGCTTGCTGTGCCTGGACTTCTGGAGGAGAAGGGGAAGATTCCACCGGGATTGGAGACGCCGGAGGAGGAGGAGGAGTTGCCACTTTCTGACGCTTTGTTCCGGTCTTAGCACCTTGGGCGCCTTTCCTCTTTGGCTGGCTAGACTGGGGGGATCGGCACCTTGGCGTTTGGCTTTTGCCGATGCACCAGTTTGCTGCAACAACGATAAAGAGTTTATGAGCACAGATAACCGATATAAAGATAGTCAGCATAAATAAAAAGGGTTTTAACAGATTGCCTTGAAAGCTTGCGCCAGAGTGGAAGCAGTTACCGTTGGTGATGTCTGAGTTTTCCTGGTGGTAACTTTCTTGAGACGCGCACCCCGGTGCACGATGGAAGCCAGAGTGGGAGCATTGTGGCCGATTGAGGAGATCGGGCCTGATGGGAATAAGTCGATCGGCTTGCCACTCCTGCTAACCGATGGGGGGGTGTTGTCAATCTGCAAAAAGAATACAGGGGTAAGTTACCGATGGGAATAGTATTGGAAAATGAGACATCGGTTTAAAATACTTACAGTGTCGTCAGGGACTTCGTATTCGGGGTCGATCATGCCGCGGTATGAGAGGGCCGATCTGAAGAATAGATTCTCCTTCCATTCTGCCCACCATAGCTTGTATGCTTGAGTGATAAAGGCAGCTGGAACCCATTCTGACAGATCTACGTCTGTATCGGCATTTGGTGGTAGCTGGGCTACTCGAGTCCACTCGAGGAGGTTAGCGATGGGTTCTCTGGGCTTTATTACATCGGCATAAGGAAGTGCGATCGGCAGTTGGCCGAAAGCTAGCTGGCGAGCTAATGCCGATGGATTATAAAATTCATAAGTTTGGGGAGAAGTTTTCGTGCTGCCGAAGAAGTTCACTGGTATGGCTCTGGGAGTCACGATTGCCATCATCACCTCATTGTCCCTATCAAGAGCTTCGTCGAACGGATTGAAGGTCAGAGGGAGCATGCTATCTGGGTCGTCATAAGCCAGCCATGGTCGTTCATCTCTGGCCAGACCCTCATACAGCGTTTCGAAGAATCGGCCGATCTGATCCGGAGTGTTCCCTGAACCGGGTAAAACTATAACAGCTTCGCCAAAGTTCAGGGGGGCACGTGTTGCCGATTCCTCTTCACCCAACACATGGTTCTCGGCTATATCTCTTGGGAAGTGCTGAGAGAACAAGTTGAGATCGAGGCGCTTGTGCAGGTGCAGATTGAGCCACATATTAATAAACCACCAAGGACCTCCCAAGTTGCCGATAGGTTGGCCGAGCAGGAGTTTCTGGACTATCTGATGAAGAAGGTGATAAACAGCGCCGAGCAAATAACGGCCGAGAGGAAATTGACCACCGCTAGCCAGTCTTTCTGCTGCCGATAGATAGACAGAAGTCGGCCCTGCCGATCGACCACAGAATACAAACTTGTCTAGCCACATGTTCAGGAAAGTGGTTTGTTCCTTTATGGTGACAGGCCCTCTCCCGCGGTACTTCTGGATGTACCCTGACCAGCCGCCGATAGCGCGAGTCTCCACTTTGGCACTGGGGGCGGTATCAAAAAAATGGGTGCTATCGGCAGAGGATATGTCTAACCCGGTAAGCATGGCTACATCGGCAAGGGTAGGAGAAGCAGGGCCGTGGCCAAAAACAAAAGCGTTGAGAGTGTCTGACCAAAAGTAAGATGCGGCTATCAGCAATGACTCGTTCCTGTGCATATCGGCGATGGACAGCCTAATGCATTGAGCTAATTTCCTCTCACCCCATTGAACTTCATAAGAGTTGCTGACCCTCAAGAACCAGTCTTTCCACCCTACAGTAGGGCTAGGCCAAGAGCGAAAGGTGTCCTTCCATAGATCTAGAGCAAAGTTTTCAGCTCTAAAGGGAATCCTGTTGGTTTCTGCGTTGATAAGGTCGGTTGGATCTGGATCCCCTAGAGGGCCGAGGCATTGAAGATGTGGTTGATCGGTAGGAATGACAATTTTGTTGGATAACTCCTGGTGTTTTGGGGAATAAAGATACAAAGAAAAAGGAGAAGGAAATATTCGGTAAGGTAAATCGCAGATGAACAGGAATGCAGGAAAAAGGTACGGCAGATGAGATGGAAGTCTGACCTCAGGGACGACGAAGCCGACAGCCATCTTGTCGTGAAGGGGATGCTGGAAGATGCCGGAGTTGATGAAGAAGAATGCTTGTCGGAGATCTTGAGGATTGAGAATGGCGCCGCCGCTGGAAAAGTGAAGTTGGATGGCAGAATGATGTAATGGGGGAGGAGTACCCAAGAAGGAACTATTTATAGGGCAAGATGGACAAGGGCAAATCTGACTTATTTCTTTGCCGCATCCGAGAAACCCGAGGGTACTCAAGTGGATATGGTAACTGTTCGCACGATAATCCAGGGATTGTGCAGGTGATTTGACAGGAAGCGGTCATTATCTAAAGATATTTTACTGTGCACGATCTCCTGGTCGGTCCATCGGTGATATTCTATAACGGTCGTCCTGCCGATGGGCGGATAGAGGAGAAGTAACCGTTTTTGCGAATATCCTGGGCAGAGCATCGGCAGGTCTTTGTAACGGTATTGTTGCCGATGTACGACTAAGGGAGATGCCCGTTTGGGAAGTTGTGGATTTCGAGGGATCTGCGGAGGATTAGGATCAGAGTTGCCCAGATTGAGATTGTCGGTTACCAGGTTAGGAGCATTAATTGCGGAGAAGACATCATTACTGCAGAGAATTTCGGAGCATTAATAGTTTTATACTCCGAAACTGGGGGGCATGTGTTGACACCATTTTTGGGCACGTGTCCAGGATGGTAGGACAGGGTGGCAGTACGATGCGGGTTGCTGGTAAGGATGGTTGCCGATGAGGGAAAGGTTGAATGTGACCAAGTCCCCAGACAGTAATATAGTGCCGATGACCAAGTAAAAAGGTCTGCCGATGACTATGGCAAGGGGATTGCCGATGACGCGAAGGAGGAGTCCGGAAGCTGCCAGTTGTCATGTGGAGGAGTTTCGGTTTGTCACGAAGGATGGTTTTATTATTTCCTTATGTTATTCGTGTCGTTTTGTATACGGGTTCCGTGTAATTTGGAATTCAAATTCTAATCGTGTCTGGTCGTAGCTCCTTGAGCAGGGTATAAATATAAGCCCTAAGACCTTGTAATCAGGACATCTATCAATCAATCAAACACACGCTCTTACTCATATTCTAGCATTTACTTTTCGACGACTTCGTCATACGTTTTTCTTTTTGTTACGAGTTCTTAGGAATTCGTCGACTCAAGCTCGGCGTATCCTTAAGTTCCGCGTGAGTACCTCTTGGCCGTGACATCCGGGCGCATCGCTGTTGTCAGGACTAAAGTATTCGAGTTATCACCTTTGCCGATAGTAAGGTTAAATCGGCTGGCACGCCTTAACGTTTGAATCGGGTATTAGCCCTTTGTGTTTGCAGATCTGTTTTGCATCAACACCATCATCACACAACTCTCTTAGCAAAGTAAACTCACTCTAATCATCGAAGCACAAATCAACCAAAATAAACCTTATTTTAAGTCGATGCATCATAGTGTGCTAACAAGAATGCTTTGCAATGCACATGATGACATGGCAAGTTTTAGTATCCGTAACATCAGGGATGTTACACATAGCTAGAACATAAGAATAGGAATTAGAGGAGTCAAGCAATGCTTGGATTCCGGATCTAGTCACGAGGAGGCTAGATACACCCTTGTACTTCTCTCTCGTATTCAACATTATTAATCTATTTGTGTCATTTATCTTCTAGTTTATTATGTTTATCTTCTAGTTCATATTTTGTTCTTCCAGTTCATCATCTAGATCATCTAGTTCTTATTATAGTTCATCTAGTTCATCATCTTCTTGTCTAGTTCATGTTTTCCTATAGTTTCTATTCTAGTTCGTGTGTGAGTCGAATACTTGATATGACTTGTTATAATTCTATATTTATATTTATAATATTTATTGACTATGTTGATTATATGTTTGGTATAGTTGGAGTAGTTTTATATTTATACTCTTATTTGTATAGCGCTCATTTTGATGATCAAAGGGTGGGTGGTAAATATTCTATAAGCATGGTTCTTATACATTGTTTATCTGCGAATACACCCATGTGGTAGATCACGAAGGTGACTATTATAGCTTCACTGAGTCCTCTGTAGTCCACTATCTGAATATAGGACAAGTAGGGCGTAAGTTGTGGTGTGATGACTTGCTTTATTCCTGACCCACCTTAGCAATGTATCTTGAGTATAAATGTGAGATTATCCTGACCATGATTGCTAACTGTAATTGCACTATTCAATGTAGCTCGATGACCTATAGTTAGAATAACTCTAGGAGTTAGTCTCTATTTCTTAGTTCTTTCTAGAGTTACGTCCAAGTAGGAAAATGCTCGGTGGAACCCCTTTAAGATTACCTTGATCTGTTATTAATTATCTTTATTTATGACATGATTGATCTATATTTGAGTTTTGATCTAGTGGAACTCTTATCATAACTGTATGTTATACTCCCTCCATCCCAAATTGTAAGTTGTTTGACTTTTTTACCCCAAGTTTGACCACTCGTCTTATTCAAAAAATTTGTGCAAATATAGTCAAATTTAAGTCAATCTTGAAGAACTTTTATTAATAAACCAATACACAACAAAAAAAGTGATATTTTGTATAAAACTTTGAATAAGACGAGTGGTCAAACTTGATATTAAAAAAGTCAAACGACTTACAATTTGGAATGGATTGAGTAGCTTTTATTCTTTATACCTCCAAGTGCCTTCCTAGTGCCTAGAACTTTTCTGGATGAAATGCTATAACGGATGTATTTTATCTATGCGCTTGCAGATAACCTTTATCCATTTTATATAGAGCTATGATCATAAGTACAACCACATCTTTTGGTATTATGTTGGGGATGACAACCTGGCTTAAGCAATACTAAGAGATGTCCCGAACATTTGTAATGCCTTTGCTAGGAAAGGGTTTGACCCTTATATTTGTAATCATGTTAGAAACATCAACACTCCATAAATCAATTTCCACAGTTTTGTAATTGGGGCAAAAAAATATAGCAAAAACAAGATAATGGAAAACCATTCTTAGTATGAAATATGCGGCTTTGGGGATCAAAACTTTGGACCTCTAGTCCAGCATGTGAAGTATCGCTGTGCCTCAAAGTTATTTGTGACCAAGTGACTGGAACATTCATTTTCTATTCACTCTAGTGAATCTACCATTACCCTTATATTCTTCAACGTCATTTACTCTATGGCCACATCAACGCCAATTGGTGTCCATCAGATTACCCATCTATGGTGCATCTCCTGTACCTGTATCTGCCTGTGGGATATGGATGCTTCTAGGCTCCTCCCACATAACCACAAAGCAGCGCATGCGGTCAAACAGGCTGGGAAAAAAAGAAAAAGAAATCCTTTCTTCATAGCTCTGACCTCGCTTCACCTCCGAGTCTTCCTCCACCTCTCCCAATGCCGATATCGTCGCTCTGGTGTCCTCAACACCACCCCTCCTCACCATCCGGTGTTTCTCCAATTTGATGTCGCTAGTCCGATCCCTCCGTTGCAACACCTCTGGTCTTTCACCGCATCCTCATCCTGATTCAGCGCATCGGCCCTATGCCGCCAATGAAAAAAAAAGCCGCCATAGCCAACGACGCCCACTGATGCTTCCTACCGCACGCCTCGCACCGCAGCTCCACGTCTGTCGACGTAGCTCGCTCCACCTCTAACATCACGTGTCGCCAGGTTGCACGCACGATTGGGCGGACGTAGTGCTTTGCCGGAGGCCTTAGATGGTCGGGGTTTTGCCGCCGCCGTCAACCTGTATTCATATCTCATATATCTCAGAGAATTCATCTTTTCCTCCCCTGTACATAGCACAAATTTATGTTGTACATACGTGGAACAAAACCAATAATGCCAACTGGGTATGCCTAGCCCGTGCAGTTGCCCGGGTCTCCGGCTGGTATATTGTAATTCCACATTTCAGATCATAGAGGGATTTAAATGAAAAAATTTAACAGAAAAGTTTTAGGCCCAGCTTGAGCAACATGGTCTATGTCTGGGCCGGTCGGCCCAGCAACTTTCATTGTTGATTTTATTTGTATCTACAAATATGTTTGCTTGACACTTTTGAAAGAGAGCTCATAAATTTGGCACAATTAGTGACCGCAAGCAAGGAGTCGAATCGGTGACCGCGGCAAGAGTTTCCACTTAATTTGGCACAATCCTGTCTTGCTTAATTATTTCTAGCTTATGCTACACCGAAAGATTGGGGAATCTATCTAAACTCACCTATTCGGCGATCTTTGACAAGAAACAGAGTTATGTGCTGCTTACTAATTGCTTTCGTTACATCGAAAATACATAGGTCCTTTTAGTTAGGCCTTGTTTAGTTCGTAAAATTTTGGTTTTTTTTTTGCTACTGTAGCACTTTTGTTTTTATTTGACAAACATTGTCCAATCACGGAGTGACTAGGCTCAAAGAATTTATCTCACAAATTTCAGGTAAACTGTGTAATTAGTTTTTATTTTTGTCTTTATTTAATGCTCCATGTATGCGACCAAAGATTCGATGTGACGGGGAATCTTGAAACTTTTTGCAAACTAAACAAGGCCTTAGTCATCTGCAAGCTAACACATGAATGCGAGACTTGAAAATTGGATCTTTCTTATAAAGTGTTGAAACTATTTCTGGCAAAACCTGAAGACTCTTAGGCTCTGACCACGACATTCAAATGTTTTTAGGGGCACATCCATAAATTTTTGCCAAAGACTGCCGAACTATGCAGAACTCTACTGTATCTTGGGCTTGTTCAGTTGCTGTACTTTTATTTGTTACAAACCATCAAATTAATTTGAAGTTCCCTTATTAGATGACAGGAATTATAATATGGATTATAAAATCCTATTTGGATTAATTGAATTGCATAAAAAAATTACAGTGGCATACCTTAACAAAAAATCCTAGGTCTGTCACCGGTGCAAGTTTAGCTAGAGAATCTTTATCTTTGAAACATTTATGATGTATTTGTGTCCATGCTTTATCTTATAAAGTTTAGTAAATGATGGAACTCTGTTTACAACCGATTGCTTAAAAAACATGATAGTAGTAGTACCGGTAACCTTGATTACCTTCTTTGTAAGAATTAAGGTAAAAAAAATTGTGGCTACCACGCGAAACATCTTAAGTCTCCTTTCTTCGCCTTTTGGCTTATATCCAGAGTGTGCAATCTGTTAAATGCATGTGCTGGATATGTTACTATGCAAAATCCATTTTGAAGATGAAATTGGTCAGCATCACGCCACACGATAACCTACTAATAAATTTGTTTTCACTACAATACAAGAATCAGATGATAAAAGATGTGTGAGCATCTCCAAAAGTTTGCTATCATTTACTTGGCACAATTTGTGTTTTGTCAAAACTCCCAAAACAATATGCTAAGTAAAAAAAGAAGTTGTCTCCAAGAGTTTACTGTTTTTAACTTGCCATAATCAAAAAAAAGGAGGCCCATTTTTTTTAACGGTCAACAGTACTGTAACACCCTAAAATTTGCTTGTTTTTAAATAGTTGAATTAGATTTATTGAGTCAATTTTGTGAGCATTAAAATATAGAAAAAATAAATAATTTTTTGGAGGTAAAAATTTAATATAAGGTTAGAAACATATTTTGATGCATTCATACTGCAGCATTTATTTATGTGATGTGTGGAATTTGCAAAGAGTTTCGAATTCAAATTTCATTTGAAAAAAAATGAGTTTGAAAAATTGTTTTGGAAAAAGAAAAATGAAATTCCTTTTCTCCCCTCTCTCTTCTCCTTTCGGCCTGCAGGGCCCAATCCCGCACCCCCTCTCTTCTTCTCTTCCTAGGCCGCGGCCCAGCCGGCCACCCCACCTCCCTCCATCCTTCTCTCTCTTGCTGCCAGGGGGGCCTGCTTGTCATTTCCTCCTTCTCCAACTGCCTCCCTCCCCTTCTCAGCGCAGACAGCAACCCCTCGATGCTGCCCCCGCTCCCACGATCTCCACTCGCTAGCCCCCGCGCCTTGGCGATTTGAGTTGCGTGCGAACCCGAGCCCCATCCTCTCTCCATTCCCCTCTCTCCCTACCCCTGCCTTCGCCTTGGAGCGCGCATCAGCCGTAGCGAAGGACGCCACCGGCGACATCCGCGCTCAACTCAAAACCCGAGCCGTCCCTGCTGAAATTGGTCGCGCTGGTGAGCTCCTCTTCTTCCCCGAGTTCTTCCCGACCAATTTTCGAGTGAATTGGTGCCCTCTAGCGCTCTAGCCGCGTGCTCCGGCGAGCTCCATGGCTGCCGGCCATGGAGCATGCCTCGCGGGCGCTCCCCGGCCGCGCAGTGGGCAGGGGTGGGTTCGCGTCGTCCTTCTCTCTCTCCCGCTGCTTTCGGAGTTGAAAACCTCGCACCGTAGCGCCGTAACCGCCGACGCCGGCGACCTTCTCGCCGCCGTTCATGGCGCGCCGCCGCCTCCCTCCTCCCCTCCGGCCGCCAGCCCCCTCTCTCTCCCCTTTTGTCTAATCCTGGCCGACCATCGCCGATCCAACGGCTAGGAAATGCCCATACCCCTTCGGATGGATATTTTGCTAAAGAGCCCCTCCCTTCTTCTCCACTAGAACCCGCAGTCCTTTACAACTTTAGGAAATACGCCTTGCTGTGTTGAAAACGTAAACTATCGTGGCTTGCTTCAAAATACGTTTTCAGTATTTACAGTTTTGCCACTGAGTTTGTTTTTGCCATAAAATATTCGTTTTAGCTCCGATTTGACCCGTTCAAATTGCGTTAGATTCGTAATCACGAGATCTATGTGTTAGTAAATTTGGTTTAACAATTTGAAACTTTTTAATTTTGTGACCCTATTTAATTAATTATTTTTCTATATAAAATTTTAGAAAATTCATATCATCTCCGTTTTAGCTCCGATTCGATCCGTTCAAGTTGCGTTAGTTTCATAATTTTATAAGCTTCACGTTTGTATCATTGTTGCCTAGGTTTACACCTGTTAGGAAATACAAGTCCGTAGATAGCCTTTGCAGTCCCGTTTAATGAGTAGATTTCGCGTCGTAACTCCGTTTTCCATGAATTTCTCGTTGACGTAATCGTAGCAGCGTGTAGATGATTTTGGAAAACTTTTATTTGCATTTATTTAATGCTGGTGTACTGTTCTAATTGTAATCTTGTTTGCTTCGTGTATGTCTGTCTCCGATTGTTTGTGTGTTGATGATCGATGATCAAGGTTAGACAGTGGGCATTACTTCGGTGACCAAGATCAGAGCCTTGGAAGCAAGTAAGATCAACAGGACCAGCCGGAGCAATTGGATTAAGGCAAGTATAGTATTTGGGTTTTAATTCTATGACCATGATCTTGTGACTAGATTAATATAAAGCAACAAATGATATTAATGACTTTTTAGCAACATGAGGATTTATTTATAAGTGATAACCAGGATGAAAGTGCAACCATGAGGGCTATGATGGCTCTGGCTTTAGTCAAGTATGAGTAATTTTTCTAGCTTGTTAGAGGTTACCTGCGTGGCGCAAATGGGGGATAGCAGACCGTGGATTCCTTGTGTGTGGTAGAATCACACGGACTGACTACCAAAACCAAGCGGCCCTAACTTGTTAGACGAACCTTTGAAAGACTCCATAGTGATCCCTGCCGACCTACCTTGGTAGTGGGTTACGAGGCTGATCACCTCAGGCGAAAGGGTAAATCATGACTCATGGGTAAAGATGTACAACCTCTGCAGAGTGTTAAAAACTAGTATACTAGTCGTGCTCACGGTCACGAGCGGCCTTGGGGATTCTTACATTAAGGGTGATGAATCTTGTTGTGTAAATATGCTCATGATTATTGTTTAATTCTCTATATTATTTATGTCACATTGATCATGAGATTGTTGGATCTATACAATCTAGTTGTTATACTTGCGGAGTTCGTCTTGGACTCACTCTTGCTATCTCCCCCACACCTCAGGGGAAGTATTGGGCTTGTGATCAACCAGTCAGTTGGATCTTGTAGAGTGAGGTTAACACCAGAAGTTTGGAGTTCTCTTCCGTGGTTTGCTGCCCAAGGTTGTTTCTAATTTATTATCAACGCTATATAATTTATGCGTTGTCCTTTGATATTACCCCTTGCTTGTAGCTATATGTGAGGTTTATCTTCTAAGACTCACATATGGTGCATATCTGGTTTTGTCCTTAAAATCAGGTGTTACAAAGTGGTATCAAAGCAATGCTGACTGTACGACGCAAGCCTAGTTAGAACCGGACGTTTAGGATGCTTCTATCTCTGCTTACTTCTTGCTTTCACCTTAACCTTGATAATTGCTAAAAATTATGCTTACCTCTGCCCTATTCTGTTATAAAACTTTGTCTCTATTCTAAATCCATCCAACTTGTCTATTTAGATGGCTCATAACGAGGAGACATTTGGTATGAATGAACAAAAGGACTTAGACATGCCACCCGTAAAAGCATTCAACAAGGAGAAGCTTCTAGCCATGCAAAAGCAAGTAGTGAAAGGAATGACTCAGAATGGGAACTCTCAACAGTGCATCTCAGGACTAGTGAAAAGACAAGTAGCAGAAGCCTGGAGAAATCTGAGAAGCCATGGAGGTGTTGGTAGTAGTACATCGGGATATCAGGATCAATGCCATTGCTGTGGCATTATGGTCTTCCTTGTCTTCGGAATAGGTCATCTAAAAAAGGAAGTTAAGGCAAAACCAAATTGTGTGACTAATGAGGATAAGAAGAGGAAGGCAAAATCACTAGAGCCAGCATTGGGAAGTGAACAACATTCAAATCCTAAGATGTCATATTTAGCTTTGAACTCTGGCTATGAAAATCCAAACCTTGGAGATTAAGAAACTTCTCAAGCTAACCCCACTGCTCATGAGGTATGCATAGATGGATGGACCATCACTTATAAAGAGTATCAACCTCAAAGGATCAACCAAGTTAGGAAGAATGCTAGCCAGCCAGAGACAAACCTTCAGAGTCAGCGAGCTGATAACACACCGAGCAACACCTCAGTGGAAAATGACATCACAAGGGATCCAGCTAAAACAAAGTGTTATCACTGCCGATAGGAAGGACACTATGTAAACTCTTGTCCACAAAGAAATCAATAGATGCATCGTGAAAGTTGCCACACTGAGTTTAAGATATAGGAGTTTGTGCCCTTGCGTAATAAAAACGCTAGTAGCGAAAGTCGAGTTTGTGTGCCTTGTGAACCTTTACTGCTTGGTTGTATTGTCTTTATATTTATGTTTGATTTGGATCTTTGTAATAAGTGTAATAATCTTGTGAGTTTCTTCACAATTTTATTTAGTTTATATGTCTAAGGCATAAGGATTAATGACATAAATAGTTGGGTTATGATTTTTCTCTTGTTACCTTATCCTGCCTTTTTGGAGTATCACCTCTTTATCAATTCATATCTTTGATCTGGGATGACCAAAAATCATAAGAAAATTTTAGATGATAGTGGACTTCAAGATCTTTCTTGGACCGCAAGAATCACCCTCATAGCTATTATGATATGGAAGTTACAAAAATCACAAGACGATACAGATGTGCTGTCAAGAATCTGGACCAGTTTTGGTTGCCTGCTGTTTTGGACAAATATAACTATAGAATTTGGAAAAGTGTTCTATAGAAAGGTTGTAGGAAATGTTCTAAACTTTCTAACGGTACAAGCTATGGCACTATTGGATTAACAAAACAAGAGTTATGTCTATTTTATTGCACTGGTGATTTTCATATCGCGAGAAAATTTTAGGATATATGTTTCATCCTTGCACATAAGTTCCTTGGGATGTCAAAAAGGTCTCAATGCAAGATAACTTGTCAAGAAAAAGTGCAAGCTACCTTCCTTGAGCCTCCTAGTTGACCTTTCTTAAGGGGGTAGAACCTTGATATCACGGGTTGATGCATTTTCAACTTATATGGAAGTGAGAGTTGTCTCTTGAGATATTCTATGATTATGATCATCTCTCCTTGTCGTGTTATTGATGTTGGTCACTTGATGACAGGGAGTGTAGTATCCCATGGATCAGGAGCCCTATATGATGTCTCTTACTGATACGTGGGAATAGAATGATGATCCTGCCTTTGAAGAATGTTATGAGTATGATGAAACTGAGTGTTATCAAAATAATGATACTCAAGAGCAAGTTGGAAGTGAATCAAATCAGAATCCACAACGGCGAAAGAGAAAAAGGAAAAGCCGTAAGAAGCCTGCTCATGGAAGTAGGGTGCAACGAGACTATATCAATGGAAGACTGAGCAACGTGGATAGGCATAACGTTCATGGAGCTACCAAAGTGGTTGGTGGCTATATTCAAGTAGACTCAGTGCAAGTTTTTGCTCTGTTTGACCCGAGTGCTTCACATTCTTTCATTTCTTCCAACCTCATAAAGACAATCGAGAGGGTGAAGTATCCAACGAGGAAGCCTTTATTAGTTCAAACCCCAATGGGAGAAATACAACCAAATCAGGTGTGCTCAAATATCAATCTGGTCATAAACAAGGAAAACTTCACTGTAAACCTCATTGTGTTAGAGTCACTTGGTATTCCCTTGGTCCTTGGTAATGGATGGTTGTGTGCACACAAAGGAGTAATCTACGGTACCCAGTACAAAATGCTCTTAACAACACCGTCAGGAAAAAGAATTGAGTATCACGGTGGTCCACTTCTACCTGAGGAGGCAAATGCATATTAAGTTTCTATGTCTCTTGGAGTTGTAAGCTAAAAGAAGTTAGTAGTCAAGATGGACTTTGGTCAATTATGAATGATAGTTATTCAATGGAAATATTGTTCACGAGATGTGACCTTGAGGTATAAGTGTCTACATTTGGTATGCAAGTTGTGAAGTTGAAAGGATTATCAAGATATTTTCCTGTTTCTCTCAGAAGATCTGAGCCCCTTCCGAATCACAAGGACGAGATTCATTTTAAGGGGGTAGAATTGTAACACCCTAAAATTTGCTTATTTTTAAATAGTTGAATTAGATTTATTGAGTCAATTTTGTGAGCATTAAAATATAGGAAAAAATAAATAAATTTTTGGAGGTAAAAATTTAATATAAGGTTAGAAACATATTTTGATGCATTCATGCTGCAGCATTTATTTATGTGATGTGTGGGATTTGCAAAGAGTTTCGAATTCAAATTTCATTTGAAAAAATGAGTTTGAAAAATTGTTTTGGAAAAAGAAAAATGGAATTCCTTTTCTCCCCTCTCTCTTCTCCTTTCGGCCTGCAGGGCCCAATCCCGCACCCCCTCTCTTCTTCTCTTCCTAGGTCGTGGCCCAGCCGGCCACCCCACCTCCCTCCATCCTTCTCTCTCTTGCTGCCAGGGGGCCCCGCTTGTCATTTCCTCCTTCTCCAACTGCCTCCCTCCGCTTCTCAGCGCTGACAGCAACCCCCCGATGCTGCCCCCGCTCCTACGTTCTCCACTCGCTAGCCCCCGCACCTTGGCGATTTGAGTTGCGTGCGAGCCCAAGCCCCATCCTCTCTCCATTCCCCTCTCTCCCTGCCCCTGCCTTTGCCTTGGAGCGCGCATCAGCCGTAGCGAAGGACGCCGCCGGCGACATCCGCGCTCAACTCAAAACCCGAGCTGTCCCTGCTGAAATTGGTCGCGCTGGTGAGCTCCTCATCTTCCCCGAGTTCCTCCCGACCAATTTTCGTGTGAATTGGTGCCCTCTAGCGCTCTAGTCGCATGCTCCGGCGAGCTCCATGGCCGCCGGCCATGGAGCATGCCTCACGGGCGCTCCCCGGCCGCGCAGTGGGCAGGGGTGGGTTCACGTCGTCCTTCTCTCTCTCCCGGTGCTTTCGAAGTTGAAAACCTCGCACCGTAGCGCCGTAACCGCCGACGCCGACGACCTTCTTGCTGCCGTTCATGGCGCGCCGTTGCCTCCCTCCTCCCCTCCGGTCGCCAGCCCCCTCTCTCTCCCCTTTTGTCTAATCTTGGCCGACCATCGCCGATCCAACGGCTAGGAAATGCCCATACCCCTTCGGATGGATATTTTGCTAAAGAGCCCCTCCCTTCTTCTCCATTAGAACCCGCAGTCCTTTACACCTTTAGGAAATACGCCTTGCTGTGTTGAAAACGTAAAGTATCACGGCTTGCTTCAAAATACGTTTTTAGTATTTACAGTTTTGCCACTGAGTTTCTTTTGGCCATAAAATATTCGTTTTAGCTCCGATTTGACCCGTTCAAATTGTGTTAGATTCGTAATCACGAGATCTATGTGTTAGTAAACTTGTTTTAACAATTTGAAACTTTTTAATTTTGTGACCCTATTTAATTAATTATTTTTCTATATAAAATCTTAGAAAATTCATATCATCTCCGTTTTAGCTCCGATTCGATCCGTTCAAGTTGCGTTAGTTTCATAATTTTATAAGCTTCATGTTGGTATCATTGTTGCCTAGGTTCACCACTGTTAGGTTTTCTAGATAAATACAAGTCCGTAGATAGCCTTTGCAGTCCCGTTTAATGAGTAGATTTCGCGTCGTAACTCCGTTTTCCATGAATTTCTCGTTGACGTGATCGTAGCAGCGTGTAGATGATTTTGGAAAACTTTTATTTGAATTTATTTAATGCTGGTGTACTTTTCTAATTGTAATCTTGTTTGCTTCGTGTATGTCTGTCTCCGATTGTTTGTGTGTGGATGATCGATGATCAAGGTTAGACAATGGGCATTACTTCGCTGATCAAGATCAGAGCCTTGGAAGCAAGTAAGATCAACAGGACCAGCCGGAGCAATTGGATTAAGGCAAGTATAGCATTTGGGTTTTAATTCTATGACCATGATCTTGTGACTAGATTAATATAAAGCAACAAATGATATTAATAACTTTTTAGCAACATCAGGATTTATTCGTAAGTGATAACCGGGATGAAAGTGCAACCATGAGGGCTATGATGGCTCTGGCTTTAGTCAAGTATGAGTAATTTTTCTAGCTTGTTAGAGGTTACCCGCATGGCGCAAATGGGGGATAGCAGACCGTGGATTCCCTGCGTGTGGTAGAATCACACGGACTGACTACCGAAACCAAGCGGCTCTAACTTGTTAGACGAACCTTTGAAAGACTTTATAGTGATCCCTGCCGACCTACCTTGGTAGTGGGTTACGAGGCTGATCACCTCGGGCGAAAGGGTAAATCATGACTCGTGGGTAAAGATGTACAACCTCTACAGAGTGTTAAAAACTGGTATACTAGCCGTGCTCACGGTCACGAGCGGCCTTGGGGATTCTTACATTAAGGGTGATGAATCTTGTTGTGTAAATATGCTCATGATTATTGTTTAATGCTTTATATTATTTATGTCACATTGATCATGAGATTGTGGGATCTATACAATCTAGTTGTTATACTTGCGGAGTTCGTCTTGGACTCATTCTTGCTATCTCCCCCACACCTCAGGAGAAGTATTGGGCTTGTGATCAACCGGTCAGTTGGATCGTGTAGAGTGAGGTTAACACCCGAAGTTTGGAGTTCTCTTCCGTGGTTTGCTGCCCAAGGTTGTTTCTAATTTATTATCTACGCTATATAATTTATGCGTTGTCCTTTGATATTACCCCTTGTTTGTAGCTATATGTGAGGTTTATCTTTTAAGACTCACATATGGTGCATATTTGGTTTTGTCCTTAAAATCGGGTGTTACAAGTAGATCATGACTCCTATCCTTCACGCGAGATTGACGCCGCCGGCCTTCTGCTCCCTGTGTTGCAACGTATCTTCCCTCTGCCGGCCATGGGCTATATTTTATTGAGCTAGTAGCATTCAGTAGTACCAGTAGGTAGCTTGGTTTTATTCAAGAACCACGAAGAGGAGCATTGTAACACCCAAAAAATTTATTTCTTTTAAATAGATGAATTCAATTTAAATGAATTTATTTTGTGAGCATTTTCAATATAGGAACATAAATAAATTTGGAGAAATTAAAATTTAATATAAAGTTAGAATAATAATTTTTGTTGCATACATGCTGGAGCACTTCTTTTATGTGATGAGTGGTTTTTGAACAAAGGAATTTGAATTCAATTTTCGTTTTGAAAAGAGTTTGAAAATTTTGTTTGGAAAAAAATAAAAAGGAAAAAGCTTTCTCTTTCCCCTTTCCCTCTATTCGGCCTTTTGGCCCAAAACCCGCGGCCCAGCCGGCTCCCTCTTCCCCCTTTCCCCTCTCTCTCTCTCTCTCTGGCGGCAGACGGGTCCATCTCCTTCCCAAAACCGCTGCCTGCTTCTCTCTCTATCTGCTGAACTGCCAAGCCGAAGCCCCCGCTCCCACGTTCTTCCCTCCCCGCGCCTCGGCTTCAAGTTGGAGAGCCCCCGCGCGCCCGAGCTTTCTTCCCCCTCCCCATTTTCTTCTCTCCCTGCCTCTGCTCCTCTTGGCTTGCACAGAAAACCGCCGTCGGCGACCTCCGCGCGAAGCCGCCGTTCCGAGCCGTCCTCGCCATTTTCGTCGCGCCAGTGAGCTTCCTCTCCCTCCCCGCATTCTCCTCGACCGAATCCATTGTATTTTCGTGCCTCCTAGCCCCTGGCCACGTGCTAAGGCGAGCTCCATGGCCGCCGGCCATGGAGCGGGCCGCGCGTGCTCTCCCTGGCCACGCAAAGGATGGAACCGAGTTTGCCACGACCTCCTCTCTCTCCCAGTGTAGTTGGTTCGCGAAATCGGGCTCCATAGCGCCTGCGCGGGCTTCTCCGGCGAGCTTGCTCGCCGCGGCCATGGCCGCCGCCGTGCCCTTCCTCCACTCCGGCCGGCGCGCCGCTCCCCCCTCTCTCTCATCTCAGCGTCTTAATCTCGGCCGTCCGTTCGCGATCTGATGGCCCAGAGAGCCCCATACCCCTTCGGGGGCAATCTTGTTAAAGAGTCCCCCAAAAATATTTAATTTGCACCACAGTCCTCGGCCGGGAGAATTCCAGGAATTTCTGTATTTATTTAAATTCGTTTAAATCATGCTTTATTTACAGAATTGCCACTGCATTGTTTTGGCCATAAAATATTCGTTTTAGCTCCGATTTGACCCGTTCGAATTGCGTTAGATTTGTATTTAAATTCTCTACATGTTAGTACTATTGTTTCTGTAGTGTGCAACTTTTTATTTTCAGGGTTAGGTTTAATTAATTAAATGCCTATACGAAATCGCCGAAAATTCGTAACTTGGTCGTTTTAGCTCCGATTTTCGTGATCTTCGTATCTATGTGATCGTACCGAAACGTAGGTTCTGTTTTTAAATATTTTATTTCATTTTTGATCTGTTGGTGTACTGTTCTAATTAAATGATTGTTTGCTTGTATGAATGAACCTAGATGCGTGTTGTTGTGTGGTACCAATCGAGCGCAGACGGTGACGTGTCCGTGGGTGATCCCTTTTACTCCGAGGAGCAGCAGGACCAGCAGCAGTTCCCCTTCACCGAAGGCAAGTATAACATGGGTTTCCCTTGTACACCTATTCACTTAATTAATTACGCATCTGCATGTGTCTAATTTTGATAACCCTTAGGACATCCTAGCTACCTGACTGTATATTTATGACACCTATGGGTAGAATGCATGTGGGTAGCTTTGCTAGTGCTTTATTTAATTGAAACTTTACTATCACTCTGACTTTAATGAATTTAATGACAAATGTTGAGAAAAGGGCTATGGTGCAATTGGCTTCGGTCAGGTTGACCTAGACCCTCCGTAAGGACTTCTCTGTAAGCGACTATCCGAGACTTACAGTGCAACCGTGATGGTTATATGGCTCTAACTTTAGCTCAGTAGTAGGATCTCATCTAGCTGGTTAGAGGTTACCCTAAAGGGCGCAAGAGAGGCTTGCCACTTTGGGTATAGAACTGCTTCTGTTCCTATGTGTATAGCCGTGATGGAAATGTGCCACAGGAAAGGGGTTCTCTATATCTGCCTGCCGAGGAAACCTCGCGGCCCTAACTGGTTAGACGTGGCCTATGGAAGGCTTCATAGTGTTCCTTGCCCACTCACCTTGGCAGTGTTAATGGGTCTTGCAAACCCCGGGCATATGGGTAACACGACTTACGGGAAAAGTGCACACCTCTGCGCAGAGTTTGATCAAACTGGTATACTAGCCGTGCTCTCGGACATGAGCGGCCTTGGACCCTTACAGAATAGTTGGGTGTGGATGGTTATAGGGGGAATGACTTATGAAAATCTGACGCATTGATCGTGATGATTAATGTGGTTTAACCGTGATGGTGATGGTGTTAGCCGTGAAGGTTAACGGTGTTATTATCATGTACTCATTTGGGCTAATCGGGGATTTAAGCATAATTTATGATTAAATAGGATTAAAACCTTGACCAATTAAAATGCTAACTGCAGTAGCCAGTGTCTGACCCTTTTTGAGCCGCATAAAATCTGATGTCATGCTTGTGGAGTACGAGATGTACTCACGCTTGTCTCTTTATTTCTTTTTGGACAAAAATCCCGGATGGGTAACAGATAAAAGCTACTATGAAGAATTCCCTGAGGACTTCTAGGTTGACGATCATCAGTCGGTCGTCCCTGTGATGCTACCAAGCTTAGCTAGTTAGAGCATCTTCAAGGGCTTTGCAAACAAATTTTGCATTGCCCTATTTGTAAAAAAGAGTAGAAAATACCCCTCCAATGGTTTTGCAAATAAGGTTTGGAATTTGGTTAACTTTGCAAATAGAGGTTGAGGCTTTGCATATATGCAAACCTTCCCACCACTTTGCATCTACAATTTCGGTCTCCCACGTCGGACTCCATCCCCCCGCCCTCCCCCGCCCCCAGCAAGGTACCTCCATGGATCTCAATCTCTCTCAGCTCAATTCCTGTAGCATGGCGGCCATTATTTGTAGGGTTTTGGGATGGGCGGGTTTGGTGATTCTATGTCGTCTAGGGGGGTAGACATGGGCGGCGACTGGCACGCACGACGTACGTCGAAATGGCGCGAAGGGAAAAAATGCGCGGGCGCGATCGGTAAAAAAAAATTCAGAGGTGGGATCCACACTTTGGGTTTGCCAAGTCTAAATGCAAAGTCCCTTGGAGTTGGACTATTTTTAGACTTTGCAAATAAGTTTGGGACTTTGCAAACAACACCAAATGCAAAATTCATTTGCAAAGTCCCTTGGAGATGCTCTTATGTGTTTTATTTCCGTTTGTCGCAGACTTTGATATATTTGTGTTGTAATAACGTTATGTAAGACACTTGTGATGATACATTTGTAATTTTGTCGACTTGTGTGCGCGACTATTCCTGGGGCGCACATGAGATTATTGTACTCAAATTTATCCTTAAATTTGGGTGTGACAAATTGGTATCAAAGCAAGGCTGACTGTAGGACGCAAACCTAGGTAGAAACAGTCGACTTTAGGGTTTCCTTTTTGCTTTATTTATTTCACTGCTTACTTTACCTTCTTGTTATTTTATTAAAATTTTATATTCTTACCCATTGTTCTATTTATGTAAACATATTGATTCTAATTCTTAAAATAAAATTTATAGATGCCTCGTCGCAGCGCAGCCGCGTACCGTGCCCTCTTCACTGCCGCCCGGGCTCCGCCAGTTGCACCAGCACCAGCACCTGCACCAGCACCTGTACCTAAGCCCGAGGTCGTCGCCTCTGCTTGCGGCGAGGAGGAGCCCATGGACACGGGGTCTCCTACGCCTACACCTTCAGCGCCTACACCGGTGGCGGTACCGATTCCGCAGGTCGCCGCTCCAGTTCCACTTGCGCCTGCACCCCACGCGTCGACGGGTGCAGCGCCGACGCCTCAGTACCCACAGGTTGTCCCAGAGATGGGATGGACCTTCATGGAGGCTAACGAGGACGCTCACTACCACACTCTGCTCATGGGTGTGTTGGCGAGCTACTACCCGGAGTTTGCTGCCACCGTCCGCTACCTCTGTTCGAAGCACAAGCACCCGTTGGAGAACACCTACTGGAAGGCTGAGGTGATCATCACAGCTTGGAACAACATCGACAACTCGGATGAGCTGGAGTCCATCCATGAGAGCAGGGTTAGGCGTGCCTCCGCCTATGAGAGCATGGAGAATGCAGCCCAAGCTGCGTACTTTCACTACCATGGCCGCCGTTTTGAGGCCATGCAGGAGGATAGGTACCGGTTCCTTCCCCGCAACGACCCAGATGGCAGGACATGGCATGTCCTAGCACCTCCTGCCGGTGACCCTACCCTGGATACGACTGTGAGACACATTAGTGCCATTCAGGAGATGAATGTGGCACTGAGGCAGGAGCTGCGTGTTGCACAGCAGGCGGGGAAGCGCCTCCAGCACTAGGTGGATGAGCTGAGTGGTCAGCTTGGACAGCCACCCATCTACAAGAAGAAGCCCCGCAAGTTTGTTCTGCAGGATAGAGCTCCCTAGATTTCCCAGTACCTTCTAGTTAGACGTTAGCACGAGTATTTCAGTAATGTGTGGCATGTGAACTTTAGTGTGTTGCTGTTTGTGATGATGAACAATTATTATTTGGAGTTTTGTTTGATTGTGGAAACATGTGGGCCTGTCCGCATATTTCTAAAGTTTAATTCTAGTAGTAAACGATGCTTAATGTAATGTTGGGTTACTTTATCTTTGTCTCAGTCATGCTGATTCTGGAGCAGTCTGTGATGTTTATTCTGTATCTCATTATTGGTTCAGTCAAAAATTACGAAATATTTATGGTGAAAACTAGACTGGCATATCTTTCATCTCCAACTAGAATCACCTCATTATCTGTTCGGGTCTATGAGATATGTCCATTTTAATCTGTTGTACCTGCGCAGACTGAGAACCAGAGCAGAACCTGGTAAACCACAATTTTGATTTTGTTACTGTTGGAACCAGTAAATGTGATCTGAATAAATTTTGTAGATAATTTCTTAACCTTTCCAACGATGAATACCATGTTCCTATTGGATCTCTAGATTCTGAGATAAGCATGGATTACTGACCTGCTGAGTTTGAAACTTGTCCAGAAAACTGCTAGTCTTGTTTTTATTCATTATAAGCGATGAATAATTATTTTGGAAGATCACTAAAAGCCGTGAATCTTTGTTGGAAGCAGATGGACGCCGAAGCAGCAGGTGCTGGTCGTGGACGTGGCCGTGGCCGTGGTCATGGCCGTGGACGTGGTGTACCTGAGAATCCACCACCACCACCGCCGCCGATGACTATTGAGCAGCTCATGGGTATGTAAGCTAATGTGATGAAAGCCATGATGAACCGTATGAACAATGAGCCGGTAGAAGCACCACCGCCGGTTCAAGTCCGTGACAAGCGTGGGGAGTTCTTGAAAGGACGTCCCTCGGTGTTCACCCATGCCTCTGATCCACTGGAGGCAGACGACTGGTTAAAAGCAGTCGAGAAGCAGCTGAACATAGCCCAATGTAGTGACCTGGAGAAAGTGTTGTACGCCTTGGGTCAGCTGCAAGGACCTGCAAGAGTGGTGGGAGTCCTATCAGTATGGACGCCCGAACAATGCTCCACCAGTGACCTGGAAGGAGTTTACTGAAGGGTTCAGGTCCCATCATATTCCAGAGGGCCTGATAGAACTGAAAGCGGAAGAGTTCCGGTCTCTCAAGCATGGATCGATGTCAGTCAGTGAGTATCGTGACAAGTTTGCACAATTGTCACGATATGCTCCATATGAGGTGGCCAGGGACTCTGACAAGCAGCGTCTCTTTCCTGAAGGGTCTGTATGATGGACTGCAACTGCAGCTGATGAGCAACACCTACCCTTGTTTTCAAGAATTGGTGAACCGCGCTATTGTCATCGACAACAAGCGCAAGGAGATGGATGCAAAGAAGAGAAAGCTCCAGGGGTAGCCGTCGGGTAGCAACACTCGCCCACGTGCATATCCTCAGCAGGGATTCCCGCAGCGCAGTCAAGGACCACCGAATCAGTGGAACCGTGGTCAGTTTCCTCAGCGTCCTCCGTACCACCAGCAGTACAACCACCAGAACCAACAACGTCCTCAGCAGCAGTATGGAAATCAGAGTCAGCAGCGTCCCCAACAACAGGCCAGCAACCAGGCACCACGCCAAGGAGTGCCCAACAATGCTCCTGGCAAGAGTGCAGCACCCAACGGCAATCCCAATGCTTGTTACCACTGTGGAGAGGTGGGACACTATGCATACCAGTGCCTCAAGAAGCAGAATCCACCAGCCCAGCAAAACCAGAATAGCAATCAGAGGCCTGCTCGACCTCCGTTCTCTGGAAGAGTGAACCATGTGTCCACTGACACAGCTCAGGAAGCACCTGAGGTTATGATGGGTACGTTCAACATCAACTCCATCCCTCCTACAGTACTGTTTGATTCTGGTGCTTCACATTCTTTTATCTCCCAAGCTTTTGTTAGAGTGCATAGCATCTCACTTTGTGCACTGAAAAATTCCATGCTAGTAAATTCACCGGGAGGCAACATGCCAGCTAATTACTGGAGCCCCTCCACTAGTATATCCTTAAGGGGGCGATTTCAAGGTGAAACCTATTGTGTTAAGAACCATGGGAATTGACCTCATACTTGGAATGGATTGGATGAAGCAGCATGGGGCAGTAATTCAGTGTCAGGAGAAGTCTGTGGTGGTGACATCACCAGGTGGGGACAGAATAAGTGTGGACGTGGCAGTTCAACCTCAGCCGACTGCTACAGTGAATCAGTTGAGTGGTGGTAATCAAGAAGACCAGGTGGTGGACGAGTTGCCAGGTATGCCACCAGACGGAGACATTGAATTTCTTATTGAGCTTTTACCTGGAACTGCACCCATAGCAAAAAGACCATATAGAATAGGAGTAAATGAATTAGAGGAACTTAAGAAACAGCTTAAGGAATTGTAAGAAAAAGGGTTTATTCGTCCTAGTTCTTCACCATGGGGTGCACCGATAATCTTTGTTGATAAGAAAGATGGCACTAGGAGGATGTGTGTGGATTATCGGTCATTAAATGAAGTCACTATTAAAAACAAGTACCCACTGCCTAGAATAGATGACTTATTTGACCAACTGAAAGGAGCATGTGTGTTCTCCAAAATTGACCTCCGATCTGGCTACCACCAGTAGAAAATCCGTGCAACTGACATACCTAAGGCAGCTTTTACCACAAGGTATGGCTTGTATGAGTATACAGTCATGTCATTTGGGCTGACCAAGGCACCTGCATATTTCATGTATATGATGAACAAGGTGTTCATGGAGTATTTGGATAAGTTCGTGGTAGTATTCATTGATGACATATTAATCTTCTCCAAAACAAAAGAAGAACATGCTGAACATCTGAGGCTGGTCTTGCAAAAGCTTAGAGAGAATAAATTGTATGCCATGAAAAGCAAGTGAGTTTTGGTTGGATGAGGTCTCATTTTTGGGACATGTGGTCTCTAACGGTGGGATAGCCGTAGACCCAGTAAAGTGCAGGATGTGCTAAATTGGAAGCCTCCAACCAATGCTAGTGAGATCCGTAGCTTTCTGGGACTAGCTCGGTATTATAGAAGATTTATTGAAGGCTTCTCTAAGTTAGCAAAGCCCATGATAGCCCTACTAGAGAAGAGTGCCAAATTTATTTGGTCAGATAAATGCCAAGAAAATTTTGAGGAGCTAAAGAAAATGTTGATGACCGCCCCAGTGTTGACCTTACCGGATTTGAGTAAAACCTTCTCTATTTATTGCGATGCATCTCGCCTAGGCCTTGGATGTGTGCTTATGCAAGAAGGAAGGGTAGTGGCCTATGCATCCAGGCAGTTGAGAAAACATGAGCTGAACTATTGAAAGCCCAAGTTTGGTTTTGGTAATTAATGACACCAAGTTGCTAATGCCTTGTGTTTAAGTGATTTGAGTTAGGCATAGCAACACATATGATGAAGGTACATGGTGGCATGGAAAGGTGGCCACATGATTACAAAGAGATGAAGCATGATGTGGAGATCATGATGACGGACAAGGGAGAAAGTGAACAAGGCAAAGGTATAAACATAGGGTTTTACTTTTACCGGTCTAAGATGAGTAGAGAAGTGATTGACCGGGTTTCGGATAGATAGCCGACTATCAAGAGGGGAAATCACGGTTATCTCTCGAATCAAGTGCTACTAGGTCCATATCTTGAGCATATGCATTAGGATCTAGTAAAGTGCTAACTTAACTCCTTTGGTGAAAATGTTTGTGAAAAGCTAACACACTTGCACTTTGGTGGTGGACACTTGTTGGTGTTACCACTTTTGCAAAGGAGGTGGAGTTCGTAGGGTTGAGAGGGGTGTGGGTTAATAAGTGTATATTTTCTATTGCGCCGGTGGGAAATTTGGAGAAGTCGCGGGAGTGTTTTCTCACTGAGAAACACTCACCGGACGCTGAGTGCGGAGGCACCGGACGCTGGCCTCAGCGTCCGGTGTGCTTAACCCTGCTAGGGTTGAGCACCGGACGCACTCTGGTAGCGTCCGGTGGTTAGCGTCCGGTGTGAGGGGTTTTTGCAACCCTCTCTGCGCACGAGTCCGGTGAGCACCGGACCGTCCGGTGCCTAGCGTCCGGTGAGGTCTCGAGTTTGACAAACTCTCTGCGCACGAGTCCGGTGAGCACCGGACCGTCCGGTGTGGACTTGCAGAGCGTCCGGTGTGTTGCAGGTAGCCGTTAGAAACTGACGCGCGAGATTCAAAGAGGACACGTGGCCAACTCCAGTGCACCGGATGCAGGGAGCTGAGCGTCCGGTGCTCACTTAGTAGCGTCTGGTGCCCCCGTTTTCAGCCCAATGAAAACAGCCAACGGCTAGTTTCTTTGAGGGGCTTATAAATAGAAGGTGGCCGGCTTTAGGAGGCTCTCTCTTGCACATTTGATTACTTGAGACATACATTGAGCTAGAGGACACTCCCTCCACTCATCTCCTTGCTTGATTGCTAATCCTAGTGAGATTGAGTGAGATTCAAGTGCATTGCTTTGAGAGTTGCATTTAGTGGCACTTGATTCTAGAGTTTGCTGCGGATTTCTTGTTACTCTTGGGTGTTTCCCGACGCCCTAGACGGCTTGGAGCAGCGGTGGTGTTGAGCTCGTGATTGGAGATTGTTTTGAGCCTCACAAGTGATTTGTGAGGGGTTCTTGAGCCTTCCCCGCGGGAGATCGCAATTGGCTACTCTAGTGGATTGCTCGTGGCTTGGAGGATCCCCATCTTGTGAGTGGATGTGCGGCACCCGCTGAGGGTTTGGCTTTGGATTGCCAATTAGCTCGTGATCCATCAAGTGGGTGTATCGCCACAACGAGGAGTAGCTTGCCGGGAAGCAAGTGAACCTCGGTAAAAAATCTTATGTCATCTCTTGCCGAGGTTTCTCTTGTGTTTGTGCACGTGATTGATTGGATATATTTCTACTCTACAACGTCGGTATAACAATCACTCACCTCTCCTTTACCTTTGTGTATACCTTGCTAGTTGTGTAGCTTGTTTAGCTTAGCTTTCTTGTTTAGGAGTGTAGCAAGCTTCTAGTTGTGCTTTCTTGTTGTAACTAGTGTTTAGCTTTCTTGCTAGACTTGTGTAGGTGGCTTGCATAGCTTAGTTGTGCTAGTGCTAGAATAGCTTCGCCTTTTGTTTTACTAATCAACTTGTCTAGTTGAGGTTTGTAGAATTTTTAAATAGGCTATTCACCCCCCTCTAGCCATTTGGACCTTTCAACTATCCTACTCATGATTTAGAGCTAGCTGCCGTGGTTCATGCTCTAAAGATTTGGAGGCATTATTTAATTGGACACAAGTGTGATATTTATACGGATCACAAAAGTTTGAAGTATATTTTCACGTAGTCGGATCTGAACCTAAGGCAACGCCATTGGCTAGAATTAATAAAGGATTATGACCTAGAAGTGCATTACCATCCCGGGAAGGCAAACATTGTTGCCGATGCACTTAGTCGAAAGAGTTATGCCAATGGGCTACAATTGACCTTCATTCCCACAGAGTTGCTAGCTGAAATGAGCATCTCAATTTGGGTTTAGTGAACAACACTATTGAATTGGAGTTAGAGCCCATCCTAGAGCAAGAAATCCGCAAAGGTCAGTTGGAGGATGAGAAATTAAAAGAAATTTTAGAGAATGTAGTGCTTGGAAAAGCACCAGGTTTCAGGTTGGATGAGAATGGTACACTATGGTTTGGGAAGAGAATATGTGTGCCCGAAGTGAAATCCATTCGAGATGCAATCCTGCGTGAAGCACATGACTCTGCATATTCAATTCACCCCGGAAGCACCAAGATGTATCTAGATCTTAAAGAAAAATATTGGCGGTATGGATTAAAGAGAGATGTGGCAGAGTATGTAGCCATTTGTGATACTTGTCAGAGGGTGAAGGCCGAGCACCAAAGACCTGCAGGGTTGTTGCAACCAATGCAAGTGCCTGAATGGAAATGGGAAGAAGTAGGTATGGATTTCATCACGGGATTGCCCCGCACTCAGCGTGGGTATGATTCAATTTGGGTAATAGTGGATCGACTCACTAAAGTTGCTCACTTTTTGCCCGTTAAGACCAACTATGATGGTGCAAAGTTGCCAAAATTATATATGGATAGAATTGTGAGTCTGCACGGAGTTCCGAAGAAGATCGTATCTGATCAGGGTACATAGTTCACATCACAATTTTGGCACAAAGTTCATGAATCGTTGGGGACAAAATTGAACTTTAGTTCCGCGTATCATCCCCAAACCGATGGGTAGACTGAAAGAGTAAATCAGATTCTAGAAGACATGTTGAGAGCATGTGCGTTACAGTATGGTACCAGTTGGGACACTAGTTTGCCATATGCTGAATTTTCATATAATAATAGTTACCAAAAAAGCCTCGATATGGCACCGTTTGAAGCATTGTATGGGCGGAAATGTAGAACACCTTTGTTTTGGAATCAAACTGGTGAGAGTCAAGTATTTGGACCTGATGTTCTTAGAGATGCAGAGGAACAAGTACGGAAAATACGGGACAACTTGAGAGTAGCCCAGTCTCAGCAAAAGAGTTATGCTGATACTAGAAGAAGAGATTTGGCATTTGAGATTGGCGACTATGTGTACTTGAAGGTGTCACCTATGAGGAGTGTCAGGAGATTTAATATGAAGGGTAAATTAGCACCAAGGTACGTTGGACCATTCAGAATTCTTAGGAGACGTGGAGAAGTGGCCTATCAGTTAGAGTTGCCTGCGAGTATGTCGGGTATTCACGATGTATTCCATGTGTCGCAACTGAAGAAATGTCTACGAGTGCCTGAGGAACAAAATCCGTTGGAAGAGCTCACTGTCGAAGGGGATCTGACTTATGAGGAATATCCGATCAAGATCTTAGAAACCGCGGAAAGAGTTACCCGGAGTCGGGTTATAAAGATGTGCAAAGTGCAGTGGCATCGATATAAGGAAGAAGAAGCCACGTGGGAAAGAGAAGATGAGCTGAGGCAATCTTATCCGTATCTCTTTGAGTAAGCACCATCTCAATCTCGAGGACGAGATTATTTTTAAGGGGGTAGAATTGTAACACCCAAAAATTTTATTTCTTTTAAATAGATGAATTGAATTTAAATGAATTTATTTTGTGAGCATTTTCAATATAGGAAAATAAATAAATTTGGAGAAATTAAAATTTAATATAAAGTTAGAATAATAATTTTTGTTGCATACATGCTGGAGCACTTCTTTTATGTGATGAGTGGTTTTTGAACAAAGGAATTTGAATTCAATTTTCATTTTGAAAAGTGTTTGAAAATTTTGTTTGGAAAAAAATAAAAAGAAAAAAGCTTTCTCTTTCTCCTTTCCCTCTATTCGGCCTTTTGGCCCAAAACCCGCGGCCCAGCTGTCTCCCTCTTCCCCCTTTCCCCTCTCTCTCTCTCTCTCGCGGCTGACGGGTGGGGCCCACCCGTCAGGTCCATCTTCTTCCCAAAACCGCCGCCCGCTTCTCTCTCTCTGCTGAACTGCCAAGCCGAAGCGCCCGCTCCCACGTTCTCCCCTCCTCGCGCCTCGGCTTCAAGTTGGAGAGCCCCTGCGCGCCCGAGCTTTCTTCCCCCTCCCAATTTTCTTCTCTCCCTGCCTCTGCTCCTCTTGGCTTGCGCAGAAAACTGCCGCCGGCGACCTCCGCGCGAAGCCGCCGTTCCGAACCGTCCTCGCCGTTTTCGTCACGCCAGTGAGCTTCCTCTCCCTCCCCGCATTCTCCTCGACCGAATCCATTGTATTTTCGTGCCTCCTAGCCCCTGGCCACGTGCTCCGGCGAGCTCCATGGCCGCCGGCCATGGAGCGGGCCTCGCGTGCTCTCCCCGGCCGCACAAAGGATGGAACCGAGTTAGCCGCGACCTCCTCTCTCTCCCAGTGTAGTTGGTTCGCGAAATCGGGCTCCGTAGTGCCTGCGCGGGCTTCTCCGGCGAGATTGCTCGCCGCGGCCATGGCCGCCGCCGCGCCCTTCCTCCCCTCCGGCCGGAGCGCTGCTCCCCCCTCCCTCTCATCTCTGCGTCTTAATCTCGGCCGTCCGTTCGCGATCTGATGGCCCAGAGAGCCCCATACCCCAAAAATATTAAATTTGCACCGTAGTCCTCGGCCGGGAGAATTCCAGGAATTTCTGTATTTATTTAAATTCGTTTAAATCATGCTTTATTTACAGAATTGCCACTGCATTGTTTTGGCCATAAAATATTCGTTTTAGCTCCGATTTGACCCGTTCGAATTGCGTTAGATTCGTATTTAAATTCTCTACATGTTAGTACTATTGTTTCTGTAGTGTGCAACTTTTTATTTTCAGGGTTAGGTTTAATTAATTAAATGCCTATAGGAAATCGGCGAAAATTCGTAACTTGGTCGTTTTAGCTCCGATTTTCGTGATCTTCGTATCTATGTGATCGTAGCGAAACGTAGGTTCTGTTTTAAATATTTTATTTCATTTTTTGATCTGTTGGTTTACTGTTCTAATTAAATGATTGTTTGCTTGTATGAATGAACCTGGATGCGTGTTGTTGTGTGGTACCGATCGAGCGCAGACGGTGACGTGTCCGTGGGTGATCCCTTTTACTCTGAGGAGCAGCAGGACCAGCAGCCGTTCTCCTTCCCCGAAGGCAAGTATAACATGGGTTTCCCTTGTACACCTATTCACTTCATTAATTACGCATCTGCATGTGTCTAATTTTGATAACCCTAAGGACTGTTGACGGTCCTTAAGTATCAAATTTAATTATCAAATAAATAAAGAAAAGGATCCAAATGAAATCAACATCTAGACTTAGGGTTTTATCTGACAGAATTCCACGAGTTTTGGTGTTTGTCTATTTCTGCAGGGGGTTATCAGGAAATACGGAAGAAAGGCCCACACGTCGGGATTACATAGAGATATTAACGTGCCGCGCAATTATCTTACATCTAGAAGACTCCAGAAGCCACGAGACCGAAGCGGAGGCGAAACGGGGCCAGAGGCAGGGCGCCCGCCCTGTTCCCCTGGGCGCCCGCCCACCTCCTGAGTCCAATCAGGACTCTGCTTCGTGGGAGATCTCCACCGACCTAAAGGATGAATCTAAACCATACAATCTATGTCGGTTTGATCCAACGGCCCATATTCACTTGAAGGGACTATAAAACCAGACCCCCTGGCCCCTGGAGGAGAGAGCCTCTCAACCCTAATTCATTGTTCTTCAAGGGAGAAGAAGCCTCTGATCAAGATTAGAGCCACCACATCAATTAGATATCTAGATTAGCATAGCTACATAGGATTAGAACTAGAAGGAGTCAATCTTCGATTTGTTTCCGGATATGTCAAGAGGATTCTTGGTAATTCTCTAATTGTGCTTCTAATTACATTCTAATTATCTTTGTTCTTCAATATTATGAATATGACTTTGTTCTACTTCAATATATTGTTTATGACTTTGCTCTACTTGCTTATATTCAGGATTATATTGTTCTTAGTTTATCATAGTTATGTACTTGGCTTAGTTAGATTGGATCTATATACATGCTTAGGATCGTATAGCGTTTATCCATCGGATCCATGGGTAAATGATAGATATTGTGTAGGCGTGGTGCTTATACCGTATTTATCTGCGATTGTACCCAATATGCCAGATCGTGGGGTGGTTCGTGATAGTGACAGCTTCATTGATTCTTATATAGTCCCCCTCTCGTGTATTGGGCTGGCAGAGCAATATTATTACAGGGGAGTGATTGCTATGTTTCTCATATTCCTTGCTAATATCACTATGCATGGGCGTAGTCTTGTCTCGCAATGATTGCTAAGTATGCTTGCACTAACTATGATATGCTAGACTATATAGTTGAGAATAACTTAGGAAATATTCTTGTAGTTCGTTCTAATACCATGCTAATGACTTTCTAGAGTATCTAATTGAGGTGCTTATCATATTTATTATGTGGCTAGATCAGATTAATTATCTTTGTCACTATTATTATTTCGTATATCCTTTATGTGACACTTATCCCTGTATGAAGAGTTAGATATAATGTTCTCAATTATACATGCAATGATAGATGTTCAATCTCATATTCTATTCTGTAATCAATATTGATGATTGTTAATCCCTTCCCAGTGGTAAAAATATAAATAACGATACCTGGAATACTTCCCGGTTAAAATGCTGCATCGGTATTAATCTGTGCGCTTGCAAATCCCATTCATTATTTATTTAGAAGAACAATTGCATATTTCAATACCGCGTCTCTTATATCATGCTGGGGATGACAACTTGCCTTAAGTGGTGTGAGGGATAAGTTTGGCATTTTTGGCACCGTTACTAGATTTAGAACTTAGTCTACTTTTGGTAATGATGTTAAGAATACCCAACAAGGACATCATAGCTACCTGACTGTATATTTATGACACCTATGGGTAGAATGCATGTGGGTAGCTTTGCTAGTGCTTTAATTAATTGAGACTTTACTATCACTCTGACTTTAATGAATTTGATGACAAATGTTGAGAAAAAGGGCTATGGTGCAATTGACTTCGGTCAGGTTGACCTAGACCCTCCGTAAGGACTTCTCTGTAAGCGACTATCCGGGACTTACAGTGCAACCGTGATGGTTATATGGCTCTAACTTTAGCTCAGTAGTAGGATCTCATCTAGCTGGTTAGAAGTTACCCGTAAGGGCGCAAGAGGCGCTTGCTACTTCGGGTATAGAACTGCTTCTGTTCCTATGTGTATAGCCGTGATGGAAATGTGCCATAGGAAAGGGGTTCTCTATATCTGCCTGCCGAAGAAACCTCGCGACCCTAACTGGTTAGACGTGGCCTATGGAAGGCTTCATAGTGTTCCTTGCCCGCTCACCTTGGCAGTGTTAGTGGGTCTTGCAAACCCCGGGCATATGGGTAACACGACTTACGGGAAAAATGTACACCTCTACGCAGAGTTTGATCAAACTGGTATACTCGCCGTACTCTCGGACATGAGCGGCCTTGGACCCTTACGGAATAGTTGGGTGTGGATGGTTATAGGGGGAATGACTTATGAAAATCTGACGCATTGATCGTGATGATTAATGTGGTTTAACCGTGATGGTGATGGTGTTAGCCGTGAAGGTTAACGGTGTTATTATCATGTACTCATTTGGGCTAATCGGGGATTTAAGCATAATTTATGATTAAATAGGATTAAAACCTTGACCAATTAAAATGCTAACTGCAGTAGCCAGTGTCTGACCCTTTTTGAGCCGCATAAAATCCTATGTTATGCTTGCGGAGTACGAGATGTACTCACGCTTGTCTCTTTATTTCTCTTTGGACAAAAATCCCGGATGGGTAACAGATAAAAGCTACTATGAAGAATTCCCTGACTTCTAGGTTGGCGATCCACCAGTCAGTCGTCCCTGTGATTGGAGCTACCAAGCTTAGCTAGTTATGTGTTTTATTTCCGTTTGTCGCAGACTTTGATATATTTGTGTTGTAATAACGTTATGTAAGACACTTGTGATGATACATTTGTAGTTTGTCGACTTGTGTGCGCGACTATTCCTGGAGCACACATGAGATTATTGTACTCAAAGTTATTCTTAAATTTGGGTGTGACAAGCATACACTCAACGTCTTTTCGGCAGGAGACAAGGACCTGCAACAGGAGCCGGCTTGGATTAAATTAAGCGTCACAACCATCGCTTTCATGTACCAGGAGCATTACTCGCGCGCGCAAGAAACTCCGATGCACAGTGGATGCACATGCGGAGGGGAAGGATGGCAAGTTCCCAAAATTGTTAAGTTGATTTGTTAATCTGTTAGAAAATAATTTTTTTGTTTTGTTTAATTTTCAAAGATGACAATCTCATTTAACAAACTTTTGAAGATGCTCGTTGCCAAAGCTTCTAATAAAGCACACATTTAGAACTAAATTTAGGTTCATTCATCTTGGCGTTTCGTTCCGAGGAAGAAGCTAAACCGTATACTGAGAAAGTTGTTTTTTTAGAGGAAATACTGAGAAAGTTGTTGGGGCCAGCCCGTGCAACGTACGCTATGTCCGGTCGGCCCAGCAGCTTAATTGCATCGCTGACTCTATTTCTAAAAGATCCACAAATAATATGTTTGCTCGACTCTTTGGACAAAGAGCCCATCACACCACACCCACTTGAACAAATCGAACTCAGCTGCGCATGCATCTCACTGTCACAGCCAGCCCCCCAACCTTGACTTTTTTTTTCAAAAAAAAAAAAAAACTTGACTGACCAAGCTATATAACCTGAGATTCCTTAACCCTGGTTAATTAGGTGGGTCTAACCATCTCGAATTCTCCATGCAAGTATGCATAGGTGCCAGGTGCAGCAGGCAGCAGGCAGCAGCTGGAGCACTCAAACTCAAACCTACTATGCCAACCCAACCCAACCCAACCCAAGCAAGGCATTATTGGAATGGAATTGGAATCCATGCGGGAGGGAGGGACACCTAACCTGAGATTCCAAGGCTGCTTTGTTTTTTGCTTTGTCCTCCTTTTTTTTCCCTGGTGGTCGCTTTCTCCTCCTCCTCCACCACCGCACACCTTTCCCTTAGTTTTTCCCCACCCCACTTAACGCCTAAGCAAGCGGAGCGAAGCGGAGCATCGCCAAGGCTTGGCCGGCCGCGGCTATAAATTCAGCCCCGGTTCCAAGCCCCAATTCCCTTTTCCCCTTCTCTCTACTCGCCTCTCTAGGTTTCCTTGCAGTGCAACTGCAAAGCACACGAGCTAGTAGCTAGCTAGCTCGTAGTTGCATGCTGACCACCACCACTGCCAGCAGCCTCCTCACCTACCGAGTGCTGCCCTGATTGATTTTTGCCTGCAGACCTGCTGCACACACCTCCTTTTGTTTGTTCCCTGTGCCTGGGAGATTCTCTGTTCCCGATCCAAGAATCGACCTTGTCGATCGTCCGAGTTAGCAACTGTCTGTTGTCCAGCCAAAACCCTGCCGCCGTCACAGGGCAACACTCTGCCGAATTTTCTACAAGAAAAACCCCCATCGCTACCTGTTCAGGCCGTCACTCTGCCCGATTTTTTTCGCCAGAAACCCTGCTGTCTAGGCCGTCACTCTGCCGAAATTTTTCTGCACAAACCTTGCTGTCCAGGGCGTTACTCTGCCGAAATTTTCACCTGGGATTCTTCACCTTGCCTGTTCCAGGGAAAACTCTGCTGGATTGATTTTTCTTTCGCCGCACACGTGACTTGCTTGTGTCTTCTCTAGCTTGTGCATCCAACCTAATAGCTTTTGATGGTGCCTCTGCTCCCGTGTTTATGATAACATCCACTGTGCTCGTCCAGTCCTTCTCCGTCGTCTTCCTCTACTGGTTCTATGTCTTCTCATAATTAACCACCCATCATATCGAGACTGCTGATCTCCCAGATTCAAGTTCTGATTCTTCCTGCCAACAACTTCTATCTAGTCCCTACAGTAAAATATAGCAACAAACTGCTAGCTCCATCGATCGTTTAATCAGGTAATTAATCGGTGAGACATAACAACAAAAAGAACAGTTATAAAGTGCATGATGGCCTCTCCCGGCATGGTGTCTATGTCTACTGTGACCACGTCGCCGACGACGCCGTCGACCGGGTCCGAGGGGCGGCAGCCTGAGCCTGACCCGCTGCAGGCCGCGGCGACCGCGGAGAGGAAGCGCAAGCGCAAGGAGTCGAACCGGCTGTCCGCGCAGCGGTCCCGCGCGCGCAAGCAGCGGCAGCTGGACGACCTCACGGCGCAGGTGGCCGCGCTGCGCGCCCGGAACGGCGCCATGGACGCGGCCGCCCGCGACGCCGCGCGCCGCTGCGCCGCCGTGCAGGCCGAGAACGCGCTGCTGCATGCCCGGACCATGGAGCTCAGCGCGCGCCTCCAGTCACTCACCGACCTCATCGAGTGCATGGAAGCAGGCGCCAGCAGCATGTACCAGCAGCCCCTGCAGCAGCAGCTGCTGCCTCTGGTCGACACCACCCTCTACAACTACTACTGCTAGCTAGTGGTGTTGCCAATGAATGAATGAAGTAATTAGCTATAGCTAGTTGTGTGCATGTTGTGTTGCTTTGTCTACACCCTGTGTCGTGTTGTTATTGGGTGGGCATTGGCAAGGCCAAAGTGTAGGGTTTAATTTTGTGGTGGTGTAGTGCATGGTGTGTCGCTTTATATATATAGCGTGACAAGGACGGCAAAAGCAAAGTATGTGGTAAATTTGGATGCCCTTGTGGACCAAGCAACAACCCTAAATATATCATGCATAGTACCATTTTGTCAAATCATTCACACTTGCAACTATTTTTCTCTCTAGCTGGTGGTGAGGAAAGAACTAATACCGTGAAAAAGATGGGTGACCACAAATTGAATGATTGATCATCGATCGTGTCCAAGAGGTTGTTCCAAGATTCTTAATAATTGTGGTCTATGTCTCATAGGTGGCTTCTAGAATTTCACACATGTCTTGTCTGGTAGGGCCAACCTTTTATATTGACCAGTCGTAAGAGCACTCACAATGCAAGACTCTATCACAGAGTCTAAAACAATTAATTATATATTATTCATGGTATTTTGCTGATGTGGTAGAAGATGTAGAAAAAATAAGACTTAAAGTCTTATTTAGACTCTAAGTCCACATTGTTTGAGGTAATAAATAACTTTAGACTCTATGATAGAGTTTGCATTGTGAGTGCCCTAATGCTACTCCATCCATCCTTAAATACATGGCATTGAAATGTTCAACATACTATCATAAATTAATTATCAGGTGGAATTAACTCCCTCTGAAGTCCCAATCACATATGTACTTTCCATTGGTGTGTACCACCAGGCTTATAATATACTAGTAATCAGAGTCTCACTATAGTTAAAGGAGGGTTAATTAGATGTGTCATTTGCAATACCACATATGTTTCAAAAGACGGAGTGAGAGTAGAAAATGTGCATATAAATTATATAATATGCTGTATTCACCGTGAAAGATTCGATCATCACATTTATCTGGATTCAATTATAAATAAACGCAAAGTGCAAGAGGGAGTCTACAAAGTCATGAACTCATGACCCATATCTTCCAGTTCCAATACTGTTGGGGTGATATGGCTAATATCTTGTGTTAAGATTTTTCTTCATACTAATATATATATAGATTATTGTCGTCTCTGCTTGAGCCATGACATTATTTCGATCTTTTTGTATGACGAGGATGAGCTCTAAACGTACACGGTGCAAAAGGTTGGCTATATATACAAGAATTACTCCCTCTGGCCTGTGAGCATGCACCACAAAAAGTATCATGGCCCACATGTCATGTCTGATGATACTACCTAGCTTATATATATGGACTGATTATTAATGCCACTAAACAATAATTAAGACCAGAGTTTGATGAAAGTTTGCAGCTGTGCAAGGAAGTGGTATGCACGAGCTATAGTGAAGAACTACCAGGAGGCACCAGCAGCTTAAAAGCTGTGGCTGTCTATGAGATTCCTTTCTAAGCTCGGTGGGGCAACGATGAGATCTGTGGAAAGCGGCGAATCATTTGCAAACTAGGGAGCGAAAAATTTAGCAAGGGATGGACGTAATCGATGACGCTTTAGTTAAAGGGGACAAAACAAAGGGTCCCCAAAACAAAAGCATCGCTACCGTCCTTCCATGCTTAGCTTTTAAGAATTCCACAAAAGGTGAAAAGGGGTGGTGGTGGCTGTGGGTACGTACGTGTATACATGCTGAATTGAACTGAGATACTATAGCCAAGATACAAATATAAATAGTTAAGATTGAATTTGTTTAGATGGCGTCTTTAGATTGTCTATATCGTTAGGTCTTATTTGGTGATATGTGTGTGATGACTGATGAGACTAGGGATAAGCTAGCACACAAATTAATTTTTTGTTTTTTCTAAAATGAACTTGTCTTGGTTTAGTGGTAGATTCATCTACTAGCGACAAGTGTGCGGCGAAGGACTAGGTATAAGTTATTTTTCATTTTCTTAAAGAAATGAGTTTACTTTGGTCTTACATTTGGACTTTGGGGATCTTTGTTAAGTTTGTTTGCCGAGTGTACGACTAGAAGTAAGCATAGAGATTACTCCCAATTTCAAAAAGAAAGTCATTATAGTTTTAAATCTTATGTCACACCACCTTAAATTTGATCAAATTTATGAAAAATATCGAGACTTTATGATATTAAATAAGTATCATTAAATCTATCATAAAATACATTTGCATGATACCCCTAAAATCGCCCCTAATTATTTTGCAGAAATCTCAAATTTAGGCTAAAAATAGCAAATATTTTTTAAAATTGAGGGAGACACACCAGGCCAGCCACACATGGGTGTTTTATAACCTTTTGTAATCTACAACTTGGTTTTGATTATTTCTTCATTTGAGGTTGTTTGCAGAATTTGAATTTCAAATTTGAGAAATACAAGCGTATTTTTTTATGGATAGATGATTTCAAATGAAAAAATAACTACAAAGATTTACAATTTTTTAAGATCTACCACTATGCCAGAAATGCTAATTAGTGACACGTCCAGAGGGTCATTAGTGACGCAGAAAAAATGCGTCACTTTTATTGCGTCTCTAATGTGAAGAGATTAGTGACGCACAGACACGCGCCACTGATGTGTAGATAACAGTGACACATTTTTATTACGCGTCGCCGATGCGAGATAGCAGCAACGCGTATTGAGAAAATGCGTCACTGATGTCAAGATAGCAGTGACGCATACTGAGAAGGCGCGTCACTGATGTAAATATAGCAGCGACGTGCTATAATACCCAAAACCAAAAAATTTTAGGAACTAAACAAGGCCTAAGTACCGAGTAGTATTGGCACCACGCGAGAGGGAGGCCTTGCCACGTTGGCACGTGCGGGAAGGGTCCGGTGGCGCAAGTGGAGTAGGGAATGCGTAGTCGAAGCAAGCACGCATATATTCGCGTTGAGAAGGGATTTTTTTCAACTTGCCAAACATGGGGAGGAGGGGTGGGAAACTGTTCGAGAGTGTTTTTTGTCAATTTGCTAAAAAATCAAGGATGGGGAAGAGGGATAGCAAACTGTTAGAGAATTGCTCTGATATACATTGCCCACCACTTTGCAAACTACCACGTACTCAGTGACGCGGCTCAATAAGAAGAGTCATTGATATGTATAAATAGGAGTGACGCGTCTGGACACTACACGTCACTTTTAATACTAGTGACGTGTGTTGTTGGGATGAGTCACTAATATCTCTCCATATCAGTGACGCGTCTGGACACTACACATCACTTTTAATACTAGTGACGTGTGTTGTTGGGATGAGTCACTAATATCTCTCCATATCAGTGATGCGTCCACGCAAAATGCGTCACGGCTCTTAACAGTGACACGTTTTGTTGGAAAGAGTCACTAATATGTATCTATAACAGTGACGTGGCTAGTTAAAACGCGTCACTTCTATTATCAGTGACGCGTTTTCTTACGATGAGTCACTGATACCTTGCCATTAGTGGCGCGTCTTGTTCATGGGGCATGGGCAACAACTTAGCAGTGACACATGTTGTTTACCCACGTCACTAATATGCTTATTAGTGACGCATTTTAATTTTGAGTCACTAGTTGAGGTGTCTCCTTTGTGCTATTTTGGCATAGTGTACAGCTATTATTTTGGTTGTTTCTTCATCCAAAATTGTTTTGAAAAATATATATTTTAAATGTGAGAACTTTGAACATAACTGTAATACCCGATTTTAAGGATAAAACCAGATATACACCATATGTGAGTCTTAGAAGTCAAATCTCACATATAGCTACAAATAAGGGGTAATATCAAAAGACAATGCATAAATATATAACGTATATAGTATAAAAGAGATAACCTTTGATAGCAAACAGCGGATAGACAACTCCAAACTTCGGGTATTGACTTCTCTCTACAGGATCCAACTGACTCGTTGATCACAAGCCCAAAACTTCTCCTGAGGTGTGGGGGAAATTGCAAGAGTGAGCACATATCGTACTCAACAAGTATAACCAGGGGTTCATGAGGCTCAATAAGCTGGCACTGGATTGACTGCATTTAGCTTTTATATGTAGATAGCATATTTATCATTGGATAGCAAATGTCAAGGTAGCATAATTAAATCCCATAACCACATGATCAATGTATACAAGAATTATAAATAACACATATAAACAACATAATAAACCATCCTTTATTATCATTAATCATGTTCATCAGTGTCCATCTATTCCGTCAGTTTTCTGGGCCGCCCGTATCCGTGGGCACGGCTAGTATACCAGATTTAACACTCTGCAGAGGTTGTACATCTTTACCCATGAGTCGTGATTTACCCTTTCGCGTGAGGTTGCAAGTCTCTTAACCCCCTTCCAAGGGAGGTCGGCAGGGTTCACTATGAAGCCTTTCAAAGGTTTCGTCTAACAAGTTAGGGCCATTAGATTCACTCGGCAGGCAGATATAGAGCTCCCCTTCTATGGCACATAACCCGCAGCCTATACACATGGACAGAGGCCACACTATACCCAACGTGTCTAGCCATTCTTACGCCATTTAAGGTAACCGCTAACAAACTAGAAAAAGATCCTCATACTGAGCTAAAACCAGAGCCATATAGCCCTCATGGTTATACGAGTTGTCCCAACTTTTGCCAAGGGATAAGTCCTTATGGAGGGTCAAGATCAATCTAGCAAAAGCCAGAGTTCTTTCCACCCTTTATGTTCAAGTTGCTAGAAAGCTTATTTTATTGTTTATTGTATATCCAAATATTCATGTTACAAGATCATGGATTATTAATCAAGCACTAGCAAGAACTACCCAAATGCATATCCAAATAGGTAATCAAGGAATTCAGGATAACAATCATCTAAGATTTTGCTACGGTCGACAAGGTGATAGCATGCATATGATATATATGTGTAGTTATAAGTGAATAGGTAACAAGGATGATCCCAAGTTATACTTGCCTTGATCAAAACTCTCCTGAGCCTGCTGGTCTTCAAAGGCTTGGTCTTGCTCACCAACGTACAGCTCACCGTCTAATCCCGATCATTAATCAACAACACGTATTCCAATGTAGACAATCATACACGAAGCAAACAAGCTATAATTAGAACCATACACCAAACAGTGATAAAACAAGTATAAAAGTTTATCAAAATGTTCTACGCAGCGCTACGATCACACAAACGTAAAGATCACGAAAATCCGAGCTAAAACAGACAAGATATGAATTTTCTAAGATTTTATATAGAAAAATAATTAATTAAATAAGGTCACGAAATTAAAAAGTTTCAAACTGAGAAATCAGTGATACTAACACGTAGATCTCGAGAAGAAGAATCTAACGCAATTTGAATGGACAAAAACGGAGTTGAAATGAGCATTTTATGACCAAAATACTTCCAGTGGCAATCTTGTAATTATCAGAAAACGTATTTCAGCTTGGACCGACGAGAATACGCTTTCCACACAGCGAAACGTGCTTTACAGAGGCCACCAAGGACCGCGGGTTCTAATCACGAGTTTCCTAGGGGCTCTTTAACAAAGTGGCGCAGCGAAGGGGTATCGGCTCACCTCGGCCGTCGGATTATAAACAAGCGGTGCAGATCTGATCTGATGGGGAGGGGAGGACGGCCGGCGGCGCACAGGAGCCCCACGGTGGCTCCGTGGCCGGAGTTAACTCCTTCTCGCCGGAGTTTGACAATCTAGCGAATCCGTGCACCAAACGACAAACCAAAAACACAGACAGCTGGAGCAGAACCTCGCGAACTCTTTAGAGATGATTTCGGAGACAGGGAATCCCCGAGGACGGCCGGCGTCGAGGTTTAGCGGACGACCATGGGGTTTGGAGCTCGGCAAGATCTAGAACTTCATGAAACACGAGGCTATAGCTCCAGGCGGCTAGGGTGAGGAAAAAGAGGCGCGGGGGAAAGACCTCGGGGCTTTATAAGGCTCGGCTTCGGCGAAAATAGCAGGGAACCCCGGGCAAAACGGGATGGAAAGCGCGGCTTCCCTAGATGGAGGCCTGCTCGGCCACGACGCGAGGTAGAGGATGAGAGAGTCCTTGCCAAGTGGGTACCAGGCGTCAGCTGCAGAAGAGAGGGGGGAACCATGCTGGGCCAAGGAGAGAAGGCGCGCGGCTTGGGCTGACCTGCTTGCGGCCCGAGCGCGAGAGAGGGGCGAGGAAAGGGGCTTGGCCGAGAAGAAAGAGGAAGAGCTGGGCTCAGCCTGCGGCTTGGGCCGGGAAAGGGAAGAAAAGCTGAGCCTGCTAGCCAGGCTGGGCCGAGAGGGGAGGGGAGTTTAGCTGGGCCTCTCGAGCCAAATGCAGAGAAAGGAAGAGGTTTTCCCTTTCTTTTCTTTTGTTTTCTTTTTATTTCAAAGCCATTTCAAAACAGTTTCAAATCAATTCGAAAATATTTTGACTTTGCTCCAAAACACACAATACAATGAAAATAAATGCTCCAAAATGAATGCACAAACAAGTTGCTAAATCCTATAATAAATTTTAATTTACTGAAAAAAAATATTATTTCTCTATATTCCATGAACACAAAAATACAAAATTAAATCATTTCACCTATTTCAAAAAGAAGCAAAATTTTGGGTGTTACAAATCTACCACCCTTAAAATGAATCTCGTCCTCGAGATTCGGAAGAGGTACGGATTCCAAAAGAGAAACAAGAACAAGATCTTGATAGCTATTTCAACTTCCCAACTTGTATTCCAATGTAAACACTTATGTCTCGGGATCACAACTTGTGAACAGAGTTTCCACAGAATGTCTATTATTCGTAATTGATCACTGTCCATCTTGACTATCAATGTTTCTTTTGACTTATACCACTCAAAGATATGATAACTTAACATGGATATGCCTCCTCATGTAGGAGTGGACCACCTTGATACTTGATTCTTTTCCCTGATGGTGTGGTTAAGAAAATTTTCGACTGGGTAGCATAGATCACTCCTGCGCTCATAACCATCCATTGCCAAGAACCAAAGGAATGTCGAATGACTCTAGCACAATGTGGTTTACAGTAAAGCTTTCCTTCTATGCTTCCGTCGTTGTGGATTCTGATTTGGCTCAATGTCAACTTGCTTTTCTGTATTATTATTTTGATAACACTCAGCTTTGTCATACTCATAGCATCTTTTTTCAAAGGCAAGATGATCATACTCTTCTCACATATCCATGAGTGGTGTCATATTATGCTCCTAATCCATGGGACACTACACTCCCCGTCATCAAGTGACCAATGTTAGTAACTCAGCATAAATAGTTGATTATAATCCATAGAATATCTCAGAAGACGATTATTACTTCAAAATGCTTCATCCTGTGATATCAGGGTACTACCCCCCTTAAAATGAGATTGATTGGGGGACACTAGGGACTACTTCTCCTATCCTTTTTAGACACTACACGGCATATAGTCTTTTCAATTCGCTGTACCGAGTCTCTTGATCCAAGGTCAGTTTCATCACTAAGTTCCAATTATCGTTACCTTTATCATAGTTAAGTTGCTTCACTCTCACTTTATATATGAATGAAATCTTTGTAGCCTTTGGTGTCATCTGAGCCTCCTACACAACTCTTAATCCATGAGTATCAGCAATGACATATACCTCCATTGATATTCTCTAAATGAGATGATATTCTTGAACCAAAACAAATTTACCCAGCATTTGTGATCCTCACGTATGATCCAACACTAGCCAATCCGTTTCATTGTAACTCCTTTAACTAGGCTACCCCCCTTATGAAAAGTCATCTAGGGGACACAAGAAAGGTAGCTTGCATGTTTTCCAGACAAGTTAACATTGAGAACTTCTGACATCCCAAGGAACTTATGTGCAAGAGAAGAACAAATATCCTGAAACTTTCTCATGATATGAAAAACACCAGCATAGTAAAATAGACACAACTCTTATCTTGTGAATCCAATAGAGTTGTAGCTTATACCGTTAGAAACCTTATGAAATTCTCTACAACTTTCATGTATAAGACCTTCTTAGATTCTGTATTTAAGCTTAGGTAAAATAGCCAAACATATTATCCATCCTGACTATGACTCAGCAAAGGTGCAGTAACTTGCACAAGTCATATCTTGAGCTATGTAACTCATCTGGAGATGATCCAAATATTTTTGAAAAGCTTAGGACATCCTCTACAACTTTTGTATACCACGTTTTCCCAGATTCTGTCTTGAACTTGGCTGAAAATAGGAAATACCTGATCTGTCCAGATTTTGAATCAGAGCAGAAACATCCAAGTCTAAATGTCATATCTCCGGTTCTGCTTATCTAAATGAGTTCCAGTTTATACTGTTGGAAAGCTTAGAAAATTTTCTACAACTTTTCTGTAGAACACTTTTCCAAATTTCATAGCTATATTTGTCTCAAACAGTATGCAACCAAAACTGATCCAGGTTCTTGGTAGCACAGTTGTATCATCTTGTGATTTTTGTAACTTCCAAACCATAACAGCTATGGGAGTGATTCTTGCGGTCAGAGAAAGATCTTGAAGTCTAGTTATGCCCAGAAAAATTTCATAAACTTTTCACAAGCAGATCTTGAGATACACTAGAACCATTGCAGACTGCTCCAGAAATCAGCAAGGGATAGAAACAAGAGATAGCCAAACCCAACTACTTATTTCATTAATCCTTATGCCTTAGGTCTATGAACTAATGAAATTGTGAGGAAATCCCACAAGATCATTGCACTCATTACAAAGATCCAAATCAAACATAAGCATAATAACAACCAATTAAGCATTGAAGGTTCACACTTCACTCAACTTGGGATACTATCGTTCTCTTCATAGTAAGGGTAAAGGTCCTAAAACTTATATTTCAAAGACGCAAGAAGGTGGTAAGAAAAGGTTCTAAAAGCATAACAAATCAAGGAGTGAAGGTGAGAACAAGTACCTTTAAAATAAGCAACAAGGTAGAGACAAATAGCAAGGATAGGGATATACTATGGATGAAAATACCAAGGTTTATAGAGCAAGGATTTTATGACAATTCTAAAACCTTAAAATGACCAATTTCTAACTAGGCTTGCGTCCTACAGTCAGCATTGCTCTGATACCACTTTGTAATACCCGATTTTAAGGATAAAACTAGATATGCACCATATGTGAGTCTTAGAAGTCAAATCTCACATATAGCTACAAATAAGGGGTAATATCAAAAGACAATGCATAAATATATAACGTACATAGTATAAAAGAGATAACCTTTGATAGCAAACAGCGGATACACAACTCCAAACTTTGGGTATTGACTTCTCTCTACAGGATCCAACTGACTGGTTTATCACAAGCCCAAAACTTCTCCTGAGGTGTGGGGGAAATTGCAAGAGAGAGCACATATCGTACTCAACAAGTATAACCAGGGGTTCATGAGGCTCAATAAGCTGACACTGGTTTGACTGCATTTAGCTTTTATATGTAGATAACATATTTATCATTGGATAGCAAATGTCAAGGTAGCATAATTAAATCCCATAACCACATGATCAATGTATACAAGAATTATGAATAACACATATAAACAACATAATAAACCATCCTTTATTATCATTAATCATGTTCATCAGTGTCCATCTATTCCATTCAGCTTTCCGGGCCGCCCATATCCATGGGCACGGCTAGTATACTAGATTTAACACTCTTCAGAGGTTGTACATCTTTACCCATGAGTCGTGATTTACCCTTTCGCCCGAGGTTGCAAGTCTCTTAACCCCCTTCCAAGGGAGGTCGGCAGGGTTCACTATAAAGCCTTTCAAAGGTTTCGTCTAACAAGTTAGGGCCAATAGATTCACTCGGCAGGCAGATATAGAGCCCCCTTTGTCGACGAAAGCTAGTCGGCAGTCTACCTTGGGGTATACCCACGATAGTAGTTTATCGGTAGACGGTGCGCAAGCTAGGTGACGCAAGACACAGACAAGGTTTTTATGCAGGTTCGGCCGCCGTGTGGACGTAATACCTACGTCCTGCGTCTAATTGTATTGGATTGTGTTGAGAGATAATGTGTCCTAAGGGGGGTCCCTTGCCCCTCCTTATATAGTCCGGAGGGCAGGGTTACAGATCTAGAAACTAATCCTAGTCGGTTACAATTGCCATAGATAGCACGATATCAATTCCTATTCTAACCGACTAGAATCCGGCTTGATCTCCACGTCTTATTTCCTCGCGCGAAACTCCGAACAGTTGGATCAAGCCTCGGACTGTCTTCGTGATGGGTCAAGCCTCCTGGCCTAAGCCTAGCCGTAAGGGTATAGGGGTTTATACCCCCACAGCTAGTCCCCGAGCACCATGTATTGTGATGTAACACGCCGTCTTGAGCTTCTTCGTCCAGCAAGACTTGACATCTTGAATAAGCAGGAAAGTCGCCCAAACAGTTGCAACGGTATTTTAACCATCTCAAAAGACAGTTGATCAACATTGACATCGAAGAAGTAGGTTGTTTGAAGAATGCATGGTGCTCTTAATCAAAAAAGATTTCTTTCCTAGTGAAGTGTGCCCACTTTACTTTTCTGAAAAGTACAGACTTTCAAAAAGCAAGCATATTCACCGCAAGGTGAAGTGTGCCCACTTAGTCCCCGAGCCTGGTAGTAGGTGACGTAGGCACGTGGTGCCAGGGTCAAATAAGTCTTCATAGAAATTCCAATACCGTGATGCATCGCCAGATGCATCGTACCGATGTAGTCCCCGAGCTTGCTGGAAGGCGAAGTATGAGCCTTGTAGCAAGGTCTAAAAAATTGAATTTACCAGTCCCGAGCATATTATGCACGTCTACAAATAGACTAATCGACCAGTCCCCGAGCATATTATGCACGTCTGCAAATAGACTAATCGACCAGTCCCTGAGCTCTTCAAATTTGTGGGCTGGTCGACCAGTCCCCGAGCATACAGTGCTCGGTGGTCGGTACAGTTCCCAAAACCTCAAATTGGTGGGCTGTTCTATCAGTCCCCAAGCATACAGTGCTCACTGATCGGTATAGTCCTCAAAATCTCAAATTGGTGGGATGGTCGATCAGTCCCCGAGCATACAGTGCTCGGTGGTCGGTACAGTCCCCAAAATCTCAAATTGGTATGCTAGTCGACCAGTCCCCGAGCATACTATGCTTGGTGGTCGGTACAGTCTCCAAAATCTCAAATTGGTAGGCTGGTCGACCAGTCCCCGAGCATACTATGCTTGGTGGTCGGTACAGTCCCCAGGTATGTCACGCACAATCCTCCACCAGTTCTATTTGTCTTTTGGAAAAAGTATCTTGCCACATTAATATGTGATGTGACAAGGCACCCTGACGTATTGTCAGATGGTTGCATGAAAAGGTGCGCTGGGTAACTGTGCAGCCGCTCTTTGCGTGGTTCAAGAAAAGGAAACCACCAATTATACAAAAAAGCCACCGTATTAACTGCCGGTAATTATTGAAAACCGAAACGCCGCATCCGCCGCAGGGCCCGCCCACTTCCCGAGAATGCGGGAAGTGGAAGAGGTGGAGCCGTTGCCTATAAAGACTCAATGTCACGCTCGTAATCTTTACCCTACTTTTGCCTTTGAACCTTCTGTTCTTGCCATTCCTGCCTTCTGCACCCTCCATCTTTAATCGCCCAGCTCGCAATCGTTTCAGCAGCGTCAATGGCGAAGAGTGACTCGAAGAAAAGGGCTGAACTGATGGTGAAGGAATGGAAGAAGTCCCGGAGCAGCACGAGATCCCTCAACGACCTCGTCGGAATGGGCCTACTTCACAACCAAGAGCTCGGCGGCTGGAGGGCGCCGGAAGGGGAAAGCTACCGCGACCCCCATGCCGGTGAGATTGTAGTTTTTGAAGATTTTTTCAAGAGGGGTTTTGGGATTCCTGTCCACCCTTTCCTCCAGGGCCTTCTTCTTTACTATGAGATCGGGATCTGCAACTTGCACTCGAACTCTATTCTTCTCATCTCCACCTTTATTCATTTGTGCGAGGCCTATGTTGGGATACAGCCGCACTTCGACCGTTTTCGTTATCTTTTTTGTCTGAGGAGGAAGGGGGCAGTTGGAGGCTCCAAGATTGCAGGTGGAGTATACCTCAATCTACGCGATGGGATGAAGAACCGGTATCTCAGCTGCCCATGGAACACTTCTTTGACCGAATTTTACAAGAAGTGGTTCTACATCAGGGAAGAACCGGGTAGCGCCACGTTCTGCGATGTGGGCTACATCCCTGAGAAGAGGGTCAGCTGGGCAGACCGCCCAGAATTCACTGGGCAGGTAGCAGACCTGATGAGCCTGATCGACTGGTCTCGCCTAGACGGGCCAGGAGTGGTCGGGAACTTCATTGTGCGTCGTGTGATGCCCTACCAGAGGAGGGTACATTCGGCGTACGAGTATGCGGGGAGCCAGGACCCGACTAGGATGAGCCCCGATGGTCTGGAGAAGGTGGAGGTGCAGCAGCTGATGAACGAGCTGTTCAACTTAACAGATGACAACTTCGTTCGAAGCAGTGATCGGATGCACGCCTTCAAGCTAGGACGACCAACTCCTAAGGTAAATAAATGTTGTTATTGACTAGTATTGTTATATGAATACCGTTGACTACTAGTTGATAACTTGTCGTTGGTTCTATCGCAGATTGGAGATGTTGACCGGTGCGCAGTGTATGTGTCACTGGCACCTGTTACGGAAAATCCTGCAGGGATGGACCCGCCAGAGGACGACGCTGCTCGGTGTCCTCAATACACCAGCAGCGAGGAGGAGCAGAACCGCCCCGCCCCGACCACCAAGAACAGGGTAGCGGAGAAAAGGCCACTGGTGGTGGATCCGTCCCCTGCGGAGGTGCTGCCGGCAGAGAGCAGCCAGGCGCCGAAGCGTCGTCGGCTCGTCAGGATCGCCGACGACGACGACGAGGAAGAGGAGGCCGCGCCCTCTTTGGTCCGAAGATCGTGCAGTCGTCCGGACATCGCGCCGATCAGTGGCGATCGGGCAACTAGTGACCCCCCTGCCCCTCACACCGAGCCGACGCGTCTTGGGGTGACAGAGGCGGCAGCGGCGACCGGTAGGACCAGGAGGAGGGTCTTTACAGCGACGCATAGGCGCTCCAATCTGTAAGTAGAAACAATCTCGTCTCGACACTTCCTCCTATCTTTGTTTGTGCGTTTGTTACTACAATGTTTGACATTGGTAAAATGCCATATTTCTGTTAGTGCAGCATCTAACGTTGATCCTGACAACGTCGCTGGCCAGAAGACAGCCGAGCCGGCGGCTATCGTCGAGGACGCCGCGCAGCAGGCCACCCAGGAGCAACCCGAGGAGCAGCCCACGACGATGACCGCGGCTGAGAGTACCGAGGAGCACCCGGCTCCGGCGAAGACCCGAGCGAACACCCCTGTAGGGGGTGATGAGTCTGCGAGGATGCCTCTCCCAAGCAATGTCGCGGAGGAGGAGGACAGAGCTCTGACTACCCCGCCTTCAGAGGGGAGGAGGATCCCGACTCCACCCCGAGCAGAGGCCTCTTCACCAAATGGCTCCCCTAGCCAAGATCAGGGTCCAGTAATACCTGTGACCACGGCTGGGGGTAGCGCGGAGGGCGAAGAAACCCGGGCGGCCTCCGACGATGAAGTAGAAGAAATCCAAGGCCGTCCCCATGATGGTCGCCAACACGTTTACGTGTGGCGCCAACGTGGGGACCATTTCATTGGTCATGAAGAACTCGCTGAGACGGAGGGTGGAGTGCGTAGCCAAGCGTCTTGTTGATGAGGTTAAGGTAAGTGGTCTTGCACTCTGCTCGAGATGTATATGCACAGTTGCTTTCTTTAATGCGTGATTCCTGTAGGGCGCAATGAAAATGGCGAAGTACCGGAAAAGGTGCTTCGACCAGATTGAGGGGATCGTGGCCGAGGACGAGGCCCTGTCTGCGGAGGTAGACCGTCTTCAGTCGGAGGCCGAGGAGAAGACGACCGAGATGAGTGCTCAGGAAGAGCGCCTGCTCGATCTCAATCTGCGGTTGGCCGACAAGGATCGGGAAAGGCAAGGTAAGTCATGTATTCCGAGCAGTTGTATATAACCATGTAGTCATTTTTGTTGACCAGAAATTGCTCCTGTAGACTTGGAGGAGGAGGTTGCGCGCCTCCGACAAGAAAAGGAGAGGCTCGACCAGGAGCGTGCCGACGCGCTGGAGGCCGGACGCCGAGCTAGTGAGGAGTTAAGCAACAAGAGTCGGGAGTTGACTGGTAAGAACCGTGTTACCCTCTTCTTTGATTGCTCAGCGTTCCTTGTCTTGTGTGTGCACTAACTTCCTGCTTGGTTCACAGTGCTCAAAGTAAACACCAAGAAGCACCTCGACGATCTGATCAAGAACCGGGACTCCTGGAAGGCTAATTGCATCAAGCTTTGGAAAGGAGTGGCCCCGGTTCTTGATCTGATCAGCCCCGAGCTCCCTGAAGACCAGCCGCGCGCGCCGAAGCTGACTCCGATCGAGAAGGCGCAACGAGCGTGGGACTGGCTTCAGCAGTTTGTCAAGGATGCCAGGGAATTCGCCGGCGCACACGTCCTCAGCATGGTGCGCGCCCACTATCCTTTGGTCAACCTGTCCCGACTGGAGAGGGGGTACCCCAAGGAGGTTGGTCCGGAGGAGGCAGACGACCTTCGTGTTGGTCTGCTTGATCTATCGTCGACTGTGATCGGCGACATCAACCTCTGCGGGACAGCGACTCCCCCCGACCAGCCCGGGTCAGATAGGTCGGCCAGGGAGTTATCGGGAGCGTCCATTGCCGGAGATGGGTGGTCGACGCCTGCGGTCTCGACCAGCCAGGCGCCGGTGGCCCCGACCCCTTCGACTGGGCAGCAGGGCCGTGCGGGTGATCAGCCTGAGTAGTAGGCCTGTAGAGTAGTCTGTAGGAATAGACTAGGGACCGCCCAGAGGGGTGTCTATTGTAAACTTTGTATATAAAGTTTGTAATAAAGATTGATTTGTCATAACCATGGTTTTGAGCGCTGCAACGTTGTCTGAGTGATGTATCACTGAGTCGGGTTAATAATCTTTAAGGATCTTGGTCCTAGAAGGAGATTGTGGCACTTGTCGAAAGTTCTGCGTGTAAAAAAGTATATAGCAAAAAAGAAAAGATTTTATTATTGCTAATCATGAGAAATTTACAAACGAAAAGTACTTGAACTTATGGATAGAAACGACGCAGTTTGTCTATGTGCCAGGAATTAGGCAGGCGTGTTCCGTCTGGGTACGCGAGTCTGTAAGATGTAGGGCGTGTGACTTCGGCGACCACAAAGGGTCCTTCCCAAGGTGTGGATAACTTGTGCGTTCCTTCTTGGCTTGTTTTCCACTTGAGTACCAGATCACCGACCACGAAGGAACGGTCTTTGACGTTCCTGTTGTGATACCGCCGAATGGCCTCGAAATACTTTGCTATTCGAAGGCATGAGATTAGGCGTTTTTCTTCTATGCAGTTGATTTCAAGCTCCCTGGTGATGTCAGCCGAAGATTGGTCAAAATTTTTGACTCTTAGAGATCCAAAGGTTACGTCGAACGGAAGCACTGCCTCGGTGCCGTAAACCATGAAGTAGAGTGACACACCCGTGTTGCGACTAGCCTGTGTTCAGAGACCCCAGACCACTGCCGGTAACTCTTTCATCCATCGCTCAGGTGCTCTATCATTTTTGGTGTACAACCTTTTCTTTAAAGCATCGATAATCATTCCATTCGCTCGCTCTACTTGACCGTTGGCCCGTGGGTGAGCTACTGACACGTACTTTATGACTATGCCCCTGTCATCACAGAAGTCCCAGAAATGTAGTGCCAGTGAACTGAGTGCCCAGGTCAGTGATTATGCTATTGGGGATCCCGAATCTGTGTATCATTTGATTGAGGAACTCCACAGCTTTCTCGGAGGTTGCTTTGACCAGCGGCATGTACTCGATCCACTTCGAGAATTTGTTGATTAGTACGAAAACAAACTTGAAGTTGCCGGGGGCCGGCTTAAACGGCCCGATCATGTCGAGACCCCAGCAGGCGAAAGGCCCGGACAACGGAATAGTTTGAATTTTGTGAGCAGGCACGTGGGTTCTCTTGGCAATGAAGTGGCATCCTTCACAATGTCGGACCAGTTTCTCGGCGTCGGCGACCGCAGTTGGCCAGTAAAAACCTGCTCGGAAGGCCTTCCCGACCAGTGTTCTGGAGGCCGCGTGATTGCCGCAGGACCCGGCGTGTATGTCATCTAAGAGCTTGACGCCGTCATCTTGGGATATGCATTTGAGCAACACTTCGGAACTTGCGTTCTTTCGCATGAGTTTGCCATCCACCAGTATGTAATTCTTGGACCATCGAATGAGGCACTCGTTCTCCGTTTTATCTTGTAAACCCGATCCATCCGATATATACCTGATGTAGGCGGCGCGCCAATCACGGCTGCTTGTTGCCGGAGTGGTGTCGCCTATGAGCATTGCCTCATTGGGTTGCTTTTCGACCAGGTCTGTACCCACACTTGGTGCGTGGATGTCATGGACAAAAATGCCTTGCGGGATCTGGGCCCGAGATGATCCTAACTTTGACAACGCATCCGCTGCCTGGTTCTTATCTCGGACCACGTGGATGTATTCTATGCCGTAGAAATTGGATTCCCATTTGCGGATTTCTTTACAGTAGAGGTCCATCTTTTCGTGGGTTGTGTCCCATTCTTTGTTTAGCTGGTTGATGACCAGGGCAGAGTCACCGTGGACGTAAAGGTGTTTGACTCCCAGTTCGACAGCCAGTCGTATGCCATGTAGGCATGCTTCGTATTCAGCGACGTTGTTCGACGCCGAAAAGAGGATCCTAAGGACGTAGCGTAGTTTGTCCTTGTTAGGTGTCACGAAGAGTATTCCGGCACCGGCGCCATTGATGTTTAAGGTCCCGTCGAAGAACATTGACCAGTGGTTGGAAGTGTCCGAGAGGGGAGGTTCGTTGAGGTCCGTCCATTCTGCGATGAAATCGACCAGGGCCTGAGACTTGACGGTAGTGCGGCTCTGGAAATCCAGGGAGAATGGGCATAATTCCATTGCCCATTTTACAATTCTGTCGTTGGCATCCTTGTTGCGCAAAATGTCCCCCAGAGGGAAACTGGTGGTTACCAGGACCTGATAACCATCGAAGTAATGCTTTAGCTTTCTTGAAGTTATTAAGATGGTGTAGATGAGCTTCTGTATCTGAGGGTACCTGGTCTTGGACTTGTTTAAGACTTCGCTTATGAAATAAACGGGTCTCTGGACTTTGTATATGTGGCCTGGCTCGTCTCGCTCGACCACCATTGCTGTGGAGACAACCCTATCGGTTGCTGCTATGTAAAGGAGCAGATCCTCGTTGGGTTGAGGTGCTGTGAGAACGGGTGGTGAGGTGAGGAAAGTTTTGAGCTGGGTGAACGCAGCATCAGCTTCCTCTGTCCAGGAGAACTTTTCCGATGCTTTTAGAAGTTTGAAGAAGGGAAGGCCTTTTTCTCCCAGTCTAGAGATAAAACGGCTGAGAGCAGCCATACATCCGGTGAGCTTTTGAATATCCTTGACATTCTTGGGTGGTCGCATGTCGAGCACTGCTTTTACTTTTAAGGGATTCGGTCGTATGCCGTCGTGGCTGACGACGTTGCCGAGTAGTAGACCAGAGGGGACCCCAAAGATACACTTTTTGGGGTTAAGCTTCCACTTGTATTTATTTAGTGCCTTAAAGGTTCGGTCTAGGTTGTCGATTTGAGTGCTCGTGTCCCTTGTTTTGACGACGACGTCGTCTACATAAGCCTCCATGAGGTCATCACGAATCTCGTCATGGAGGCATTGCTGAATAGCCCGCTGATAAGTGGCTCTAGCATTTTTGAGTCCGAAGGACATGGTCGTGTAGCAATACGCACCGAAAGGAGTGATAAAAGATGTTTTGATCTGGTCGTCTTCCTTTAGTGAGATCTGGTGATAACCAGAGTAGCAATCTAGAAAGGAGAGGAGTTCGCATCCGGCCGTTGAGTCGACCACCTGGTGGATGCAAGGGAGACCAAAAGGATCTTTAGGATAGTGTTTATTGAGATCAGTGTAATCAACGCACATTCTCCATTCATTGTTCTTTTTTCTTACAAGAACCGGATTGGCAAGCCAATCGGGATGATACACTTCTTTAATGAATCCGGCTGCTAGAAGCCACGTTATTTCTATCCTAATAGCCTCCTTTTTGTCATGAGCAAACCGTCGTAGCTTTTGCTTGATGGGTCTTGCGGTCTTCGAGACGTTTAAGGAGTGCTCGATCAGGTTTCATGGGACGCCGGGCATGTCTGCGGGTTTCTATGCGAAAACGCTCACATTGTCCCTTAAAAACCTGACGAGCGCGTCTTCCTATTTAGGGTCCAGGTTGGCCCCGATGAGGGCCGTCTTCTCGGGGCTGCCATCGACCAGCTGTACCTCCTTGTGCTCTTTGGACTTTGAATTTTTCCTCAGAGTCTCCTGCTCGGGTAGTCGAAGCTGGTCAGGTGGAAGCTGCGCGGCTTGGGCTACGGTTTCTGCCATGCGGATTGAGAGGTCAATTGCCTCGGTGATCTTGAAGCTTTCCTCCTCGCAAGTGTATGCGGTATAGACATTGCCTCTGACAGTTAGGACGCCCTTCTCTGTTGGCATTTTGAGGACCAGGTATGAGTAGTGTGGAACTGCCATGAACTTTGTCAGCGATGGTCGGCCTAGAATTGCATGGTAAGTGTCATCAAAGTCGGCGACCACAAAGTTGACAAATTCTGTTCGAAAGTGGTCAGGCATTCCAAATTGGACAGGCAATGTTATCTGTCCGAGGGGTACTGAACTTTGACCTGGCAGAACTCCCCAGAATTGAGCGTCATACGGCTTTAGCTGTGCCGCGGTTATCTTGAGAGCAGGCAAGCTGTTGCGAAAGAGGATGTCGATGGAGCTTCCCCCGTCAACGAGCACGCGCTCAAATCTGATGTTGTTGATGCAAGGATCCAGGATTAGAGGGAAACGTCCTAGCTCCGAGATGGCGGCCCATTGATCCTTCCTGCTGAAGGAAATTTCCCTGTGCGACCAGGGACGAAATCTCGGATCGGCGATCAGACCGTCTGTGCTGTCCACGTTGAGGCAGGCTCTCTTCAGGAGCTTTCTTTCTCGCTTAGACTCGATGGAAACTTTGCCTCCGAAGATGGAGTGGACCACGTTGGTGGGATTGACATACTGGTGTCGTAGGTCCCTATCCTAGTCGTCGTCTTCGTCTTCGTGACCACGCCCGTCCTGCTTCCTGTTTTTCTTGGCAGGATCGTCTTGAGCAGCCCGCTGCGTGTAGATGCTTTTGAGGACACGACATTCTTCCATCGTATGATTGGACTTGGGGTGGAGTTGGCACGGTCCCTTCAACGTCTTGTTGTAATCTTCCTGGTAGTCTCGCCGCCCATTGGGGCACTTGACCGTATTTACCTCGTGGTTGTGGTCGCGAGGGCGCTTGCCCCTGAAGTCATCGCGATTGTCACGCCGCCTATCCCAACCTTCTCTATGGTCGCGGTTGTCAGGGCGACGATGGTTCCTGTTGTCAAAACGACCACGACTGTTGTCCCGTCGAGGAGGCTGGTTGGGACCTCTCGCATCCTCTCGGATGAGCTTTTCTGCGTCGTCGGCGTCAGCATAGTTTTTTGTCGTGGCAAGGAGCTCGGCCATCGTGGTCGGCCTTTTGCGCAGTAGCTTGTTCCTCAATGCTTCGTGGAAGCGTAGCCCTTTGATGAAAGCCAATATGGCCTCGTCGTGAGAAATTTTTGGAATTTTAAGACGCATATCCGAGAATCATCGGATGTAATCGCACAGAGGTTCGTTTTTCCTGTCCCTTATTCTCTCGAGATCGTACTTGTTCCCAGGCTGCTCGCAGGTAGCGATGAACTTGTCGATAAACGCCTGGCGTAGTTCTTCCCAAGAGTCGAAAGAGTCCTCGGACAGGCAAAGGAGCCACTGATGACCAGCCTGGTCGAGGACAACTCGGAAGTAGTTAGCCATGACGTGCTCATCTCCTGCTGCTGACCGGACCGCAATCTCGTAGAGAGTGATCCAGTTTTATGGGTTTTCCTTGCCGTCATATTTTTTAAGCTTCTCGAGTTTGAAGTTGCGGGGCCATACGACTTGGCGAAGGTGTAAAGAAAACTGTCTTAGCCCGGGGGGCCGTGCGCGGCATCGTACTCGATGCGCCGCAGGTTTTCGTGCACCGCTCTTTCCATGGCGCGCCTGTTGATGCGGTCCCGGACGTCCTTGGGAGGGATTTCGTATCGTAGATCCCTGTCCTGGCTTACTTCCTGACCACGCCCACGCCTCTGCTCACGGTAGCCACTGGCGTCCCGACCACGGTTGTGACGCCCCGCATCCTTCCTGCGATTATTGGGGGAGCGGCTATGGTGGTGCTCGCTGGGTTGTGGTGAAGTCCGGCTGCGATGAGTCTGGTCGGAAGAGACCTCTGTGTAGGAGGTAGCTTGGACCCTTTTGAGCAAGGTGGCTGTCTGTCCCATTGTGGCAATCAGGTGTGCGCGTATACTGGATCGGACACCCTGGCACTCAGGAGTATCGGGGAGTCGGTCCAGGTTTTCCATAGCAACAGCCACGTTAGCACTTAGCGTTTTATAGACTTGCTGATCTCCGACCATGTCGAAAGCGTCACTGAGGTTATGCGGCACAAATTGTCGTTCCTCATCCGCGCGTCGCCGAGCACGGTCAGCATTGCGCTGTTCGCGGAGCTGCTTCTGCTCGTCTGTTTCTCCGTCGACGACCGGTTCGTCGTTGCTGACATTGAAGATAAGATCTCCCCGCTGAGGTGGAAAGACTGGGAAGCGAGAAAAACCTGGAGGATACGGTGGTAAATCCAGGTCGTAATCTTCGTCCTCAGAGTTTATAACCTCGGTGGGAACGGACCCTGTGCTGGAGTTCGTGCTGGAAGTCTGGTCGTTCGATAATACTTGGATTGACACCATGTTGACGTAATGGCTTGCTGGTCGACCGCTCTGTCTCGGCGACCAACTCGCCCTGTTGAAAAGGGATTAGATGTGTCGTGAGTAGTGAACGGCCGAGTTGTTTAGTCCGTAGGGAGGACTCTGGTCTGGGTCTGCCTTGAGCTCGACGGACCGCCCCGTGGGGGTGGACGTTATTGTCAGAGACGTCCACAGCTGTTCATGTGTGACGACACGAGTTGGCCGGCAGGAGTCGAAAGAGTCTGTCGGCGTGACTTGATCAGATCGGTGCGAGATCCCATCTACTAGTTGGGTATCTTCGAGAAGCCTGAGATCGGCGCGATCCAGGGCTCAGAAAAGATATGAGTCGTCGACCTTTTTTCCCTTGTAACGAGGGAGCGGAGGTCGAGTGCTCGGTGCTGGCGTGATCGGAATCGACGCCGCTGTCGTCCCAGATCGGATCTGGGTTTCTTCCGAAGTCGTGGTCGTGAGGCCGCCGCCATGAGTCATCCACGTGATCTGGCCGACGGTGAACGTGAGGCCTTCAGGCACGGCTGCGGAAGCTGGAACGATGACCATCTTGTTCGTCGAGAGAACTGTACGCACACCCCCTACCTAGCGCGCCACTATCGACGAAAGCTAGTCGGCAGTCTACCTTGGGGTATACCCACGGTAGTAGTTTATCAGTAGACGGTGCGCAAGCTATGAACTCGATGGTGACGCAAGACACAGACAAGGTTTTTATCCAGGTTCGGCCGCCGTGTGGGCGTAATACCTACGTCCTGCGTCTGATTGTATTGGATTGTGTTGAGAGATAATGTGTCCTAAGGGGGTCCCTTGCCTCTCCTTATATAGTCCGGAGGGCAGGATTACAGATCTAGAAACTAATCCTAGTCGGTTACAATTGCCATAGATAGCACGATATCAATTCCTATTCTAACCGACTAGAATCCGGCTTGATCTCCACGTCTTATTTCCTCGCGCGAAACTCCGAACAGTTGGATCAAGCCTCGGACTGTCTTCGTGATGGGCCAAGCCTCCTGGCCCAAGCCTAGCCGTAAGGGTATAGGGGTTTATACCTCCACACCCTTCCATGGCACATAACCCGCAGCCTATACACATGGACAGAGGCCACACTATACCCAACGTGTCTAGCCATTCTTATGCCATTCAAGGTAACCGCTAACAAGCTAGAAAAAGATCCTCATACTGAGCTAAAAACAGAGCCATATAGCCCTCATGGTTGTACGAGTTGTCCCAGCTTTTGCTAAGGGATAAGTCCTTATGGAGGGTCAAGATCAATCTAGCAAAAGCCAGAGTTCTTTCCACCCTTTATGTTTAAGTTGCTAGAAAGCTTATTTTATTGTTTATTGTATATCCAAATATTCATGTTACAAGATCATGGATTATTAATCAAGCACTAGCAAAAACTACCCAAATGCATATCCAAATATGTAATCAAGGAATTCAGGATAACAATCATCTATGATTTTGCTAAGGTCGACAAGGTGATAGCATGCATATGATATATATGTGTAGTTATAAGTGAATAGGTAACAAGAATGATCCCAAGTTATACTTGCCTTGATCAAAACTCTCCTGACCCTGCTGGTCTTCAAAGGCTTGGTCTTTCTCACCAACGTACGGCTCACCGTCTAATCCCGATCATCAATCAACAACACGCATTCCAATGTAGACAATCATACACGAAGCAAACAAGCTATAATTAGAACAATACACCAAACAGTGATAAAACAAGTATAAAAGTTTATCAAAATGTTCTACGCAGCGCTACGATCACACAAACGTAAAGATCATGAAAATCCGAGCTAAAATGGAGAAGATATGAATTTTCTAAGATTTTATATAGAAAAATAATTAATTAAATAGGGTCACAAAATTCAAAAGTTTCAAACTGAGAAATCAGTGATACTAACACGTAGATCTCGAGAAGACGAATCTAACGCAATTTGAATGGACAAAAACGGAGTTCAAATGAGCATTTTATGACCAAAATACTTCCAGTGGCAATCTTGTAATTATCAGAAAACGTATTTCAGCTTGGACCGACGAGAATACGCTTTCCACACAGCGAAACGTGCTTTACAGAGGGCGCCAAGGACCGCGGATTCTAATCACGAGTTTCCCAGGGGCTCTTTAACAAAGTGGCGCAGCGAAGGGGTTTCGGCTCACCTCGGCCGTCGGATTATAAACAAGCGGTGCAGATCCGATCTGATGGGGAGGGGAGGACGGCCCACAGCGGCTCCATGGCTGGAGTTAACTCCTTCTCGCTAGAGTTTGACAATCTAGCGAATCCGTGCACCAAACGACAAACCAAAAACACAGAGAGCTGGAGCAGAACCTCGCGAACTCTCCATAGATGATTTCGGAGACAGGGAATCCCCGAGGACGGTCGGTGTCAAGGTTTGGCGGACGGCCATGGGGTTCGGAGCTCGGCGAGATCTAGAACTTCATGAAACACGAGGCTATAGCTCCAGGCGGCTAGGGTGAGGAAAAAGAGGCGCAGGGGAAAGACCTCGGGGCTTTATAAGGCTCGGCTTCGGCAAAAATAGCAGGGAACCTCGGGCAAAACGGGATGGAAAGCGCGGCTTCCCTGGATGGAGGCCTGCTCGGAACCACCCTAATTATATGGCCCACATGCACCTGCCATTGTCCTTAAGACCTCTGACTACTGCACATGAGAGTCATATAACTCGGATAGTCTGTCGGGTGCCCTCAGAGGACCCCGAATCATCCACATTTTTTTACTCATACAGGATCAACATGGAGTTACCACAACATTACAACATTTGTTACAAAAATAACTTACATCAGAGTGCGGAAGATTTATAACTTAATTTACAACATATGATGAAGTACAAACTTAACTAAATTTTCAAAAGGTGTGTAGAGTAGCGGAAGCATCCTAGGTGAAGCTTCTAAGGTAGAAGAGGTGGATAAATCATGTCGCGCCCACCGACATGACCTACCACGACGCGAGGTAGAGGATGAGAGAGTCCCTGCCAAGTGGATCCTAGGCGTCAGCTGCAGAACAGAGGGGGGAACCGTGCTGGGCCAAGGAGAGAAGGCGCGCGGCTTGGGCTGACCTGCTTGCGGCCCGAGCGCGAGAGAGGGGCGAGGAAAGGGGCTTGGCCCAGAAGAAAGGGGAAGAGCTGGGCTCAGCCTGCGGCTTGGGCCGGGAAAGGGAAGAAAATCTGAGCCTGCTAGCCAGGCTGGGCCGAGAGGGGAGGGGAGTTTAGCTGGGCCTCTCGAGCCAAATGCAGAGAAAGGAAGAGGTTTTCCCTTTCTTTTCTTTTGTTTTCTTTTTATTTCAAAGCCATTTCAAAACAGTTTCAAATCAATTCGAAAATATTTTGACTTTGCTCCAAATCACACAATACAATGAAAATAAATGCTCCAAAATGAATGCACAAACAAGTTGCTAAATCCTATAATAAATTTTAATTTACTGAAAAAAATTATTTCTCTATATTCCATGAACACAAAAATACAAAATTAAATCATTTCACCAATTTCAAAAAGAAGTAAATTTTTGGGTGTTACAATAATTTTGAATTGATAGGTGATTTCAATAAAAAAGTTGCCAATTACAATGCTCTATAATTTTTTAATCTCCAACTTTTATTTTGATTGTTTCTCCATCTGAGATCATTTGAAAAATTAAAATTTCAAATGCGAGAACTTGAAACATAACCGTGGATAGATGATTTCAAATAAAAAAGTTATCAACTATAAAGGTTTGTAAAGTACCCCTCGAGATCTATAACTTTTATTTTGGTTAAGTTTTCATCTAAGGTTATTTGAAAAATTCAATTTTTAGTATGTAATTCTACTGGTCGGTGCCCATTTGTAGGAGCAGCTCTAGATCTAACGGCCTTTATAAATTAATTTCTAGGAGCGGCTAGATCTAAAGTCGTCTCTATAAATAAAACCATTTGTAGAGACGGCTAAAATACCAACCGACCACCACTTTTAGATGTGGTTTTAGATTAAGCCATCCCTATATCCTGAGAGTAATACTAATAAATTTAGTTGGCAACATGGACCTATAAAAATAGCAGGTGATAACAACATCCAACAATCGTTCTTTAATACCATTATTCTTCCTGCTAGCAACCAGTTTGATGTGGATGTTTACATCGCTGAAGACTACTCTGCAGGTACCGCACCTGACATTTGGAGGCGAACATATTCATTTTCTAAGCGTGCATCTTATTACCAAATAACCCGACTAGGGAAACAACAAGCACCGGGAATTATAGATGTGACATACTCATTTGTATGTACGTTAAATGGAAAATCATGTGTTGTGGCAATGTGTATAATAGCAACAGTGAATTCAAAAACTTTCTTGGTTTAAAATTCTTGCGCCTAGCTTTGTTAGAACGACCCAAAGAATTGCCAAGGCACAAGACAACGCATATATTGAAACAAAGAAAACATGGCTCTACGACAAAAGAGCATTTGTATGTCCAATGGTGTTCTTGCTACGGTATACTTTTGATACCTCCTAAGAGACAAGAGCTTCAACAAATCATAGTTTTGTTTTCCAAATAGACAGTTAAGTAATTCAAATATTAGCTAGAAAAGAAAATTGTGTCCAATATTTAGGAAAAAAAAAATCCTCAAACATCAGGAACCTTGTGGCATCGGCCGTGATGCGAGCATCCCAAGGCTTCTCCTTATCCATCCTAGGGTGGCCATGGCTATAATGTGGCATTGGGACCTGATCTTATAGGTGAACACTCTAGTGGACGGAAGATAACTATCAATTTGGTTGGTGAGAGACACACTGATCTGATTTGAGATCATAACACCTAAACAACTATGTCACAATCCGCTTAACCTCACTAAAAAGGCTAATTTCTACTGTGAATCAAAAAACACAAGTAAGAACAAAGTAAACGCAACTCAAGTAGATTGATAATTGCAGATATAGATGAAGGTGATATAGATTTTTCTTAAACCAATGAACGACGACAGTATAATGACAGATTGATCTAAAGCAAAACTCAAATCCTAACTTATTCACTACGGGAGAGGAAAAATTTCTCGAGTGTCGCTGACTTCCCCGACAGCTAAAATCCGGGCACTCAGGAAAGCCAATCTTCCCCGAGTGTTGCACTCAGGGAAGAGAGGCTTTGCTGAGTGCCTCCGAATGTCTGGCACTCAATAAAGAGCGGCACTCGGCAAAGGCCCTCTTTCCTATGTGCAACACTTAGGGAAGAGCAGCACTTGACAAAGAAAAATGTTACTTGTCCATCCCGCCCACGCCGTTAAATTTAAAAAAACTTCCCTGAGTGTCACGACATGGCACTCGGGGAAAAGGTTGGCTTCCTCGAGTGCTTTGTCCTGGCCTTCGGGGAAGGGTCTCGTCTGGTTGATTTCAATGCTAGTGAAGCTCAATTGTCAACATTTCGCTGACCAAATCTAGCATGGATTGGTTATTGTTGGCAAATCTTAACGCGATCACTAAAAGTAGACACAAAGCCTAGTCCTCGGCAACGGTGCTAGAATTGCTTGTTGATACTTCTTAACGTCACTACTAGAATTAGAGATAATTCCTTACTCTAAATAATGGCACTAGAAATATTAATGATTATTCTTATGTCTATTGGAAATTCCACAAGCGCACAGAATATATCGGTTGTAGCACTTCATTTGGGAGTACCAAGTATCATATTTATCTCCACAGGGAAGCTATATATGGCTAAGAAATTACTTTAATGAACTAACTAAGAACAACCTAATCTAGCAAGGGTGATCTAAATAACTGATAAATTGGATATGAGTTATAGACTAAGTAATAGCCTAGCTACTACCACCTTGAGACAATCTAGACATAATAGGAGTGGTCCTAGAGTGTGTAAGCAATATTTCTATCTAGCTCAAGAATATCTAATCTAGCAATCAAGAATCCTAACTGGTACTTCGGACCGTACACGTCCTGAACTCACCACAAGGTTGATCAAGCACGACGCACAATGAGGTCTATGTTTTAAAAACTAGCCCCAACATGGTGGAATACATAGGAAAACAGTTGTCACCACCTGCCACTACCACACCTATCCGGAGGGCTAGCCACAATCCAAGGTAATGTATAGTCTAAGCATCACGCCAACACTATAAGATACTACTCTAATCCTACGCAAGAATTAGAGCACCGACTAGCGACGAAGAACCTGTACTAGAAGTAAACAAGACAACTAAACTGTTTATAACTGAACTACTAGCACTCAAACAATAAGTATATCACTCAATGGAATAAGTAAAGGCACTCAATGCACTAAGTAAAGTACTCAAAGTAAATGCTGAAAGTATAAATAAATAATGCAAGAGTACTTACAAAGAGGGAAATACAAGAGCTATATCAGCAGCTCGAGAAGACTCCTCTTTACAGCTTCAGCCTCCACTCTTCACTCTTACTCTCACTACTAGTCTCACTAGAGAGTGGACTACACAAGCACAATGACTCAACTAGCTTTCTCTCTATATTGGCTACCTGAATACAGTCAAAGTAGGGGGTATTTATAGGATAGAGGGGACTAGGAAGCTCCTGGCACGAAGTGGAGTGGCGGGCGCCACTCTAGGGTGGCGGGCGCTAGGATCCTATGGCGGCCGCCACCTCCCTTGAACTGACATAGCACTCATCGGCTCCAGATCATCCTTAGAGGTGGATTGTTTCACTGGTAAGTTGGTTGGCACGTGTTAGAAACGTTTGTGCATGTGGTGGAAACCCACAAACCATGTGACATTCTTCCCTGCCTTCGAATGAAACCGACTTTACTTTGATGTTCCAGATGTTGCCACAGATGAAATCATGGATTGCTGACATGGTAGAGGAGGTGGGGTGGCGCCCGCCAGGTGGGCCATGACGGCCGCCACCCTCCTAGGCCCTAGTGGGCCCACAGGTGTTGGACTGCCTCTTGGTTCTTGTACATTTTCAACATTTTCCCTGCATACAAATAAAACTCATGTACAAGTGGAATTCCATTAGTTTAAACCAAATTCCCTATCATCTATGTCTCTTTTATCCATGCATTGATGTCTTGTTGGTGGCTAAAATATGCATTTAGTGAGCATCAACAATTATGGCATAGAAGGCTTGGTCATGTTGGAATGAAACAATTGAATAAGTTTGTCAAGCATGATCTAGTTAGAGGCTTGAAAGATGTCACATTTGAGAAAGATAAGCTTTGTAATGCATGTCAAGCTAGAAAGCAAGTTGGCAACACTCATTCAAAGAAAAGTATCATGGGTACATATAAGGCATTTGAGTAGTTGCACATGAACTTATTTGGACCAACCACATACACAAGCATTGGTGGAAATAGATATGGATTTGTGATAATGGATGATTTCACAAGATATATATGAGTATTCTTTCTTAGTGACAGGAGTGATGCTTTTGCAACTTTCAAATCATTTGTCAAGAGAATACACAATGAATTTGAAACAACCATCAAGAAAGTGAGAAGTGACAATGGAAGTGAACTCAAGAATACAAGAGTTGATGAGCTTTGTGATAAATTTGGTATTAGGCATCAATTCTCGGCCAAGTACATGTCTAGGGTCATTCATGAAAATAAAATGAACTTGATGCTTGTATGGTACCACTATTGCTTCCATGCTTGAAATGATCTAGTGGTAGCATATGACATGTTTATGGGTTTGCAATCCTAATGCTTGATCTAGAAAATGAGCTATAAGTGTTTTACTCAGCATGGTACAAGATAACCCTTGTTTGAGGTGTGAAAAAGCTTGTGCTTGGATCAAACCAAGTTAAATATCTTAGGCAAGTAATCTAGATTGAACCAATTTGGGAAAATGATCTCACTTCACATGGTTTTACACTAACCTATCTTAATTTTGAGCTCACCTTTTGTGGTCATTGATAACAAAGGGTTCGAGAAATTACAAATATAAATAAGATAGGCGAGATTTGATAAAAGAAGGGGATCAATTAAAATTTTGAAGCACACAAGTAGGGGGAGCAAGCTCATAAACTTGTATGTTGCATTTGGATGAGCATCACATATGCTTGCTTGTATTTTGCATTAGCCTTAAAAGTTTTCTCTCTGATACCTTGCTTGTGTGGTGTATGCTAGTTGTAGGCTTGAATGATGAAATGAAGAACTAGCATGCATAAGTAGTGTAACTAGACTTTTGATTGTCTCACAAGTGGTACTAGAGCCTTGTTTATAATGTTTGATCTCATAGGATGTTCTAGTTTTTATGAATGTCTAGTTACTAATGGTGCTAAGGATGGTATACATTGGCAACTCTGATTGGTATCACGCTTCAAAGGTCCATTCTTTACACCTTAGCATCATTTGGTAGAAATTGACTCCTATATATGTGCAAGATTTCAAATCCAAACTCTTAGCACATATGTAGGGGAAGCAATTACTACCAATTTGGGCTTATGAAACTTGTCCATAACCTTTACACATGGTAAAATGCTTGGGCAAGCAACATGAATCCAAGAAAATATTATTGAAAATCTTTGTAATGGGTTTTCATCAATTACCAAAAAGGGGGAGATTGAAAGCCCTAGTTTGGTTTTGGATAATTGATGAAACCCTAACACTAACCTCTATACTAAGTATGTGTAGACTTAATGAGGTTGGTACATGCCAAGTGATGGAGCAAGAGATGATCATGGTGTTGATGGTGATGACCACAAGGTGATCAAGTGCTCAACTTGGAAAAAAGGAAGAGAAAAAACAAAACCCTCTGAAGATCAAGGCAAAGGTATTGCTTAGGGTTTTGGTTTTGGTTATCAAGACACCATAGAGGGCGTGATCATGTTTTGGATAGATAGTCGTACTATAAAGAGGGGAATTCTTTGGCTAAGTGGTTATCGAGTGCCACTAAGTGACATTGTTCATGTGCATGCATTTAGAACCTAGTAAGCTAATTTAACTCCTTCAAAGAAAATGATTTGTGAAAATACTGACATACTTGCACATGATGATACACACATAGTGGTGTTGGCACACTTTAAGAAGGAGGTGGAGTTTAAAGGGAAGAGAGGGGTTTGGGTTCCTCTCTTTTGAGAAAATGAAACATATTTTCTATTGCGTCGGTGGAAAGATTAGAGAAGTCGTGGGAGTATTTTTCAGTGGAAAACACTCACTGAACACTGGCCCAGCGACTGGTGTGTTGTGGTAACTCAGCGCGCATTTTATCCGTGCGTCTGAGCGTTCGATGGGGGAGCGTCGGATGCTGGCCAAGAACTATTGAGCGTCTGGTTCTTAGTGACATCAGCAGGGACATGAGCGAGGGTTTCACGAAGTGAATGCATCAGACGCTTCATCCAGTGTGAGGAGCTGTGTCCTTTTTGGTGAGTTTGATGACCCTTCGTTGGACGCGCCTGATGCCCCTGCGTGATTGTAGGGCTCCTTGAGTAGCATCCGGTGTGAGGAGCTTTGTTCAATGCCAGGCGTCTGCACGTCCAACATGACTATGAGTGACACGTGTGTGAGTTAGCCATTGACAACAACGGTCAAATTCAAACGACTAGTGACACGTGGCAGCTTTATGAGCGTTGGACGCTAGGGTAGCGCATCTGATGCCCTACGTCGGAGCATTCGATGCCCTCGATAGGGCAAGCTCTAGGAGCAGAATGGCTCTATTTGTTTAGGGGGCTTATAAATAGTTGTTGGCCAGCTTGGGGCTTACCCTCTTGGCATTCTAGCATACTTGACATCCTTGTGAGCCTAAGCAAACACCTCCCACTCATCTCTTTCATAGATTAACCATATTTGTGAGATTAGGAGTGATTTCAAGTGCATTTGCTTAAGTGATTGCATCTAGTGGCACTTGGGGATCGATTTGGCTGCAGTTTTCTTGGTACACTTGGTGGTTGTCACCACCTAGATGGCTTGGAGCAATGGAGGAGCATTGGCACGAGTTGGTGATTTTTTGTGGCTATCTCCCGGTGATTCTGAGAGGATTTGTACCTTCCTCGACGGAGAGCCAAAGGGTAACTCTAGTGGATTGCTCTTGTCATTGAGTTACCTCGCTTGTGGGTAGGTTCTTGTGGTGTCCTAATGAGGACGAGTTTCGTGCTACACCTCTTAGCCGCCGAACTACCAAGTGTTGGTCGACACAACAGGGACATAGCATGCCAGCAAGCACGTGAACCTCGGGAGAAAATTGTGTCTCTCTATTGTGATTGTTCATTGGATTTCTCCTGGTGATTGGATTTCATATTATTGTGATTGGTTCATCCCCTCTACGCGATGGTATAAAGATCAAACCCTCTCTTTTACATTCTCGCAAACTACAGTAGCTTACTTACTTGTATAGATACTTTAGGTAGCTCTTTAGTGTAAGTTGAGACATAGTTCCTGTGTGCCTAGTGATTATAGCAACTAGAATTATTGGTTAGGTGGCTTGCAAACACTCCATTAGAGCTAGAGTAGTCATGACCAATGTAGAATGGTGCAATATCATCCTTTGCAATATCATGTTCTCAATGAACTTGTTACATACTTCGTAAATTTTCTGCATCCAAAAACCTTGTTGCTTGTCGGTGTAGGGATTTTTTTGATCAATACTGGCATCATTCTAGGCCACCTTCTAACCATGAATGAGAGACCCTTCTTCAACATGGTTCGCCTAATTCCATTACATGGTTCCAAAGGATGGTACCTTCTGACCAAACTTTGCTCGTTCCAAGTTTGGTGTTCCTAGTTGCCTAATTTCTTTTCGCTTCTGCTTGAGCTCGGAGTGCCAAAGTGATTTGTCTATAACTGCCAAAATACGACAAGTGGTCAGAGGCTTTGACTATAAGATCTCATCGTTTAATGCTTATGACGTGAATGGATATTGCTTTCACACAAGCTACGAGAAGATTCCGCCCAAACCAAGGACCACGAATAACAGAGTATTTATGCCTAGAGAAGTTGAGCCCGACACTGAGCAGGAGGACTATTATGGCACAGTTGAACAATATATATGAGCTCCAATACCATGGTAAAAAAGCACCTAAGCCCTTCTCGCTCTTTGACCCTCATCATTGCATTCATTGGACATTCTTGAAATAAAATAACGGATACCTCATGTCTTTATGTAGGGCTTCTTCACATGCTAGTTGGGTAGCAGGAAAGGGCGTATCAGGTGGCTTACGCTTCTTGTAAAAGGCGTGTCTTGGACTTGTATCCCGAGTCCTGCCTGCAGGCGCACATTGACTACAATGCCACCTACTGTAATAGAAGAATCAACAAAACTCAGGGAAGAAGAGAGATTCTCACAAGGGAGTGGTACCTATATGTAAATAGAAAACATCTTCTATTGATCTCTTTTTAGATTAACTATGCCTAATTTGATCTTCTGATGGCTTGTAGGTGATTCCGAGCTGGTGCGCCACCTTTCCTGATTACTGGGCTACTATAGTGGACAAATGGTTGGACGTAGACTGGCAGAAGGCGCACTAAGAGAAAAGCAAGAAACGTATGTTGATGCTAGGTGTACCTCACCATGAGGGCAACGCCAGCCTCAGCAAATATAAAAAGACATATGTATGTCTCCACCATTTGTCTAATCTAGCTAAGCTTAGTTCTACATGATTCCTAACCACATGTTATTGTCCTTCCCGCAGCACGGTGGAATTGGCCAACTCATGGCGTATCCTCTGGCCCACATGGGCCCAGCAAAGTCCAACATCGACTACAATCTAGATGCGGGCCTAGAGGCGTACACCAACTCTAGCGTCCACACCCGCCTCAGTTCATACATGGAGGTGTCAAAGTTAGTCCATGGGCCAAACTATGATCCGAGGACCGAGAAGCGCCTTGATCCTGTGCTAGTGATGAGGATTGGGCAAGACAAGAAGCATGGGTGGTTGTACATTGGTGACAACATCCTCAAGATGGGCTATACTCCTCCTCTCAACTGCCTACGAGCAGAGAGTATGAGCTCTAGCGTGCCCATAAGCCAACGCTTGATAGCGGTGACAGCACTCCAGGGAAGTATTCCAGTTTCATTGTCGTTCTTTCACTTTTACATTCCTTAGCTTTGTATTATTAAAACATTGAGTCAAATATTGTAGGCCGAGCTGCAGCAACTTCGGACCCAGCAGGAGGCCCAACTGGCTGAGCGAGAGGCTAAGTGGGCCAAGCGGGAGGCCAAGCGTCAGAGGATATAAGCTTTGGAGGCCTATCAAGATGGTTTGCTCAAGTTCGTGCAATAACTAGGGTAGCAACAAGGTTGGGAGATCCCAGCACAGCTGCTTGCACCACCATCACCACCGCATCGCCAAGGATCTACTCCGGTGAGTATGAGTACGAATATTTTACTTTCTTTGCTCATGCTTTGCGTCAAACCTAATGATGGCCTTCATGTTAGATTTGTTGATGTGTCGGCCTTCATGCTAGATTTGTTGATGTATCAGCCTTCATGTCGGAAATGTGGTTGTCGGTCTTCGTGCCAACGTTTTTCTTGACACTCCTTACATTTTTATCTTGTCACTCGTGTGCAATCTCCTCTCTTTTTTGCAGTATGAATCGGGGGCGGCGTCAAACCATGTCAGAAGGTCGCTAGCATCGCATGTCGGGCCATCTCCACCTGAACCGTCATCGGGATCGCACGCTGGGGCGTCCCAACCCTCACAGTCGTCGTGAGCCGCCTTTGGAATAAATTTTATGTATTAAACTTGTGAACTTGGAATAGTGTACGTGTGGTTTGTAATATATTATGGATTTCAGATAAATTTGGTCATTTGTGATATGTAAATGTGGTTTGTGATATATACAGTTGATTTCTGGTTTGTGATATATATGCTTTGTTGTTTATATGAAAAAACAAAGAACAAAAAAGAATTTTCAGAGGTGGCGCTTTCCCAAGTGCCTTGGCTGCAGCACTCGGAAAAGAGGGTTTTTTAAAAAAACAAATTTCTTTACCGAGTGCCACAGTCTAGTGTAACACCCTAAATTTTGCTCTTTTGGAAATAGATGAAAAATAATTTAATTTGCTATTTTGTGCTCATAAAATATAGGAAAAAAAATAATAAATAAATTTTGGGAAAATAAAATTTAATATAAGTTTAGAAAACATTTTTTTTGTGTGTGCATTCATGCTGTGGCATTTTATTTTGCGTTGTGTGAATTTTGCAAAAGAAAGATTTGTTCAAAATTCAAATTGAAAATGCTTTTGAAAATGAGTTGAAAAAAAAATAAACAAAACCCTTCTTTCCCTCCTCACTTTCGGCCCAGTCAGCCCAGCCGGCCTCCTCCCCCTTCCCCTCTTTCTCTCACCCGCTGACAGGCCGGGCCCGCCTGTCAGCTTCACCTTCTCCAAACTGCCGCCCGTTCCCCCTCTCTCTCTCAGCTTCAAACCGCCGAGCCGAAGTCGCTCCCCCACGATCTCCTCTCTCCCCCGCGCCTCGGGTTGATGTGGGCAGAGCTGTGCAAAACCGACCTTCCCCCCTCCCATTCTTTTCCCCTTGCCCCCTCTCTTCTCATGCGAACTCCCTGGAGCACCGCAAAAATCGCCGCCGGCGACCTCCGCGCGAAGCCGTCGAACCGAGCCCCTTCGATCTCGTTCTTCGCGTTGGTGAGCTCTCCTTTCTCCTCCGCTTCGTCCTCTTCTAGTTCCTTTGCAAAACGAAGCTCTCCTGCGTGTTGCTGCGAGCTCCGGCGAGCTCCATGGCCGCCGGCCATGGAGCGGGCCTCTCTGGTCTCTTCCCGGCCGCGCGAGGGCCTTAGATAGGCTCGCCTTCGTTCCCTCTTTCTCCTTGAGCTTTTGGATTTGAAAACCGAGCCCTGTAGCGCAAACGCGACCAACTCCGGCGACCTTCTTGCCGTCAGCCATGGAGCGCCACCGCGGGAGCTCCTGTTCCGGCCGCCGGCGCCACCCTCTCTCTCTCCCATCTAATCTCGACCGTTGGTTTCTAACCCGATGGCCCAGAAAGCTCCATACCCCTTCGGGGGCAAATTTTGTTAAAGAGCCCCTTTTCTTTTCGCGATTTAACCCACGGTCCTTAGCGCATTTCGTAGATTACGCTTTGCCGTTTAGAAAGCGTATTTCCCGACGGTTAGGTCAAATTACGCCTTCAGGAAATTACAGAATTGCCACTGAGTTTGTTTAGGCCATAAAATATTCGTTTCAGCTCCGATTTGACCCGTCCAAATTGCGTTACGTTCGTAATCATGAGATCTACATGTTAGTAAACTTGGTTTAACAATTTGAAACATTTTAATTTTGTGACCCTATTTAATTAATTACTTACTATAGGAAAATCTTAGAAAATTCATATCTTCTCCGTTTTAGCTCCGATTCGATCCGTTCAAGTTGCGTTAGTTTTATAATTTCATAAGCTTCGCGTTGGTACCTTTGTTGTTTAGATTCACCACTGATAGATTTCCTAGTTAAATACAAGTCCGTAGATAGCCTCTGCAGTCCCGGTTAATGCGTAGATTTCGCGTCGTAACTCCGTTTTGCGTGAATTTTGCGTTGACGTGATCGTAGCAGCGTGTAGATGATTTTTGAAAACTTTTATTTAAATTTATTTACTGCTGGTGTACTGTTCTAATTGTAATCTTGTCTGCTTCGTGTATGTCTGTCTCCGATTGCTTGTGTGTTGATGTTTGGTGACCGAGCCTAGTCACTAGGCATTACTTCGGTGATCAAGATCAGAGTCTTGGAGGCAAGTAAGATCAGCAGGACCAGCAGGAGCAATTGGATCAAGGCAAGTATAGCATTTGGGTTTTAATTCTATGACCATGATCTTGTGACTAGATTGATATAAAGCAACAAATGATAATAATGACTTGTTAACAACTTGAGGATTTATTCGTAAGTGATAACCGGGATGAAAGTGCAACCATGAGGGCTATAATGGCTCTGGCTTTAGTCAAGTATCAGTAACTTTTCTAGCTTGTTAGAGGTTACCCGTGTGGCGCAAATGGGGGATAGCAGACCGTGGATCCCTTGCGGGGTAGAATCACATGGACTGACTACCGAAACCAAGCGGCCCTAACTTGTTAGACGAAACTTTGAAAGACTTCATAGTGATCCCTGCCGGCCTTCCTTGGTAGTGGGTTAAGAGGCTGATCACCTCAGGCGAAAGGGCAAATCATGACTCATGGGTAAAGATGTACAACCTCTGCAGAGTGTTAAAAACTGGTATACTAGCCGTGCTCACGGTCACGAGCGGCCTTGGGAACTCTTACATTAAGGGTGATGAATCTTGTGTTAAGAAACTCATTGATTATTGTTTAATGCTCTATATTATTTATGTCACATTGATCATGAGATTGTGGGATCTATACAATCTAGTTGTTATACTTGCGGAGTTCGTCTTGAACTCACTCTTGCTATCTCCCCCACACCTCAGGAGAAGTATTGGGCTTGTGATCAACCAGTCAGTTGGATCCTGTAGAGTGAAGTTAACACCCAAAGTTTGGAGTTATATTCCGTGGTTTGCTGCCTAAGGTTGTTTCTGATTTATTATGTACGCTATATAATTTTTGCGTTGTCCTTTGATATTACCCCTTATTTGTAGCTATATGGGAGGTTTGTCTTCTAAAACTGACATATGGTGCATATCTGGTTTTGTTCTTAAAATCGGGTGTTACAAAGTGGTATCAAAGCAATGCTGACTGTAGGACGCAAGCCTAGTTAGAACCAGACGTTTTAGAATGCTTCTATCTCTGCTTACTTCTTGCTTCCACCTTAACCTTGATAATTGCTAAAATTTATGCTTACCTCTGCCCTATTCTATTATAAAACTTTGTCTCTATTCTAAATCCAACCTCCTTGTCCATTTAGATGGCTCATAATGAAGAGACCTTTGGCATGAATGAACAAAAGGACTTAGAGATGCCACTCGTAAAAGCATTCGACAAGGAGAAGCCTCTAGCCATGCAAAAGCAAGTAGTGGAAGGAATGACTCATAATGGGAACTCTCAGCAGTGCATCTCAGGACCAGTGAAGAGACAAGTAGCAGAAGCTTGGAAAAATATGAGAACCCATGGAGGTGTTGATAGTAATGCATCGGGATATCAGGATCAATGCCATTGTTGTAGGCATTATGGTCTTCCTTGTCGTCGAAATAGGTCATCTAAAAAGGAAATGAAGATAAAACCAAATTGTGTGACTAATGAGGATAAGAAGAGGAAGGCAAAATCTCTAGAGCCAACATTGGGAAGTGAACAACATTCAAATCCTAAGTTGTCACATTTAGCTTTGAACCCTGGCCATGAAAATCCAAACCTTGGAGATGAAGAAACTTCTCAAGCTAACCCCACTGCTCATGAGGTATGCATAGATGGATGGACCATCACTTATAAAGAGTATCAACCTCGAAGGATCAACCAAGTTAGGAAGAAAGCTAGCCAACCAGAGACAAACCTTCAGAGTCAACGAACTGATGACACACCGAGCAACACCTCAATGGAAAATCATATCACGAAGGATCCAGCTAAGAAAAAGTGTTATCACTGCCGACAGGAAGGACACTATGTAAGGTCTTGCCCACAGAAGAACCAACAGTAGTATCATGAAAGCAGCCACACTGAGTTGAAGATATAGGAGTTTGTGCCCTTGTGTAATAAAAACGCTAGCAGCGAAAGTCGAGTTTGTGTGCCTTGTGAACCTTTACTGCTTGGTTGAATTGTCTTTATGTTTATGTTTGATTTGGATCTTTGTAATGAGTGTAATGATCTTGTGAGTCTCTTCACAATTTCATTTAGTTTATATGTCTAAGGCATAAGGATTAATGACATAAATAGTTGGGTTTTGGTTTTTTCTCTTGTTACCTTATCGTGCCTTTCTAGAGTATCTCATCTTTATCGGCTTATGTCTCTGATCTTGGATGAATAAAAATCATGACAAAATTCTAGATGATAATAGACTTCAAGATCTATCTCTGACCTCAAGAATCACCCCCATAGCTATTATGGTATTAGAGTTATGAAAATCACAAGATGATACAGCGGTGCTGTCAAGAATCTGACCAGTTTCGGTTGCTTACTGTTGGGACAAGTACAATTATAGATTTCGGAAAGGTGTTCTACAGCAAAGTTTTATATAAGTTGTCAAGCTTTCTAACGGTATAAGTTATAACCCCATTGGATTAACAGAACAAGAGTTATGTCCATTTTACTGCGCTGGTGATTTTCTTATCGCGAGAAAATTTCAGGATATTTATTCTTCCTTGCACGTAAGTTCCTTGGGATGTCAAAAGGGTCTCAATGCAAGATAACTTATCAAGAAAAAGTGCAAGCTACCTTCCTTGTGCCTCCTAGTCGACCTTTCTTAAGGGGGGTAGTACCTTGATATCATGGGTTGATGCATTTTCAACTCATCTTGAAGTGAGAGTTGTCTCGTGAGATATTCTATGAATATAATCATCTCTCCTTCTCGTGTCATTGACGTTGGTCATTTGATGACAGGGAGTGTAGTATCACATGGATCAGGAGCCCTATATGATGCCTCTTACTGATACGTGGGAAGAGAAAGATGATCCTATCCTTGATGGATGTTATGAGTATGATGAAACTGAGTGCTATCAAAATAATGATACTCAAGAGCAAGTTGGAAGTGAATCAAATCAGAATCCACAACGGCGAAAGAGAAAAAGGAAAAGCCGTAAGAAGCCTGCTCATGGAAGTAGGGTGCAACGAGACTATATCAATGGAAGACTGAGCAACGTGGATAGGCATAACATTCATGGAGCTACCAAAGTGGTTGGTGGCTATATTCAAGTAGACTCAGTGCTAGTTTTTGCTCTGCTTGACCCAAGTGCTTCGCATTCTTTCATTTCCACCGACCTTGTGAAGACAATCAAGAGGGTGAAGAGCCCAACGAGAAAGCCTTTGTTAGTACAAACCCCAGTGGGAGAAATACAAGCAGATCAGGTGTGCTCAAATATCAATCTGGTCATAAACAAGGAAAACTTCACTGTAAACCTCATTGTGCTAGAGTCACTTAGTATTCCCTTGGTCCTTGGTAATGGATGGTTGTGTGCACACAAAGGAGTAATCTATGGTACCCACTACAAAATGCTCTTAACAGCACCGTCAGGAAAAAGAATTGAGTATCATGGTGGTCCGCTGCTACCTGAGGAGGCAAATGCATATTAAGTTCCCATGTCTCTTGGAGTTGTAAGCTAAAGGAAATTAGTAGTCAAGATGGACTTTGGTCATTTGTGATATGTAAATGTGGTTTGTGATATATACAGTTGATTTCTGGTTTGTGATATATATGCTTTGTTGTTTATATGAAAAAACAAAGAACAAAAAAGAATTTTCAGAGGTGGCGCTTTCCCAAGTGCCTTGGCTGCAGCACTCGGAAAAGAGGGTTTTTTAAAAAAACAAATTTCTTTACCGAGTGCCACAGTCTAGTGTAACACCCTAAATTTTGCTCTTTTGGAAATAGATGAAAAATAATTTAATTTGCTATTTTGTGCTCATAAAATATAGGAAAAAAATAATAAATAAATTTTGGGAAAATAAAATTTAATATAAGTTTAGAAAACATTTTTTTTGTGTGTGCATTCATGCTGTGGCATTTTATTTTGCGATGTGTGAATTTTGCAAAAGAAAGATTTGTTCAAAATTCAAATTGAAAATGCTTTTGAAAATGAGTTGAAAAAAAAATAAACAAAACCCTTCTTTCCCTCCTCACTTTCGGCCCAGTCAGCCCAGCCGGCCTCCTCCCCCTTCCCCTCTTTCTCTCACCCGCTGACAGGCCGGGCCCGCCTGTCAGCTTCACCTTCTCCAAACTGCCGCCCGTTCCCCCTCTCTCTCTCAGCTTCAAACCGCCGAGCCGAAGTCGCTCCCCCACGATCTCCTCTCTCCCCCGCGCCTCGGGTTGATGTGGGCAGAGCTGTGCAAAACCGACCTTCCCCCCTCCCATTCTTTTCCCCTTGCCCCCTCTCTTCTCATGCGAACTCCCTGGAGCACCGCAAAAATCGCCGCCGGCGACCTCCGCGCGAAGCCGTCGAACCGAGCCCCTTCGATCTCGTTCTTCGCGTTGGTGAGCTCTCCTTTCTCCTCCGCTTCGTCCTCTTCTAGTTCCTTTGCAAAACGAAGCTCTCCTGCGTGTTGCTGCGAGCTCCGGCGAGCTCCATGGCCGCTGGCCATGGAGCGGGCCTCTCTGGTCTCTTCCCGGCCGCGCGAGGGCCTTAGATAGGCTCGCCTTCGTTCCCTCTTTCTCCCTGAGCTTTTGGATTTGAAAACCGAGCCCTGTAGCGCAAACGCGACCAACTCCGGCGACCTTCTTGCCGTCAGCCATGGAGCGCCACCGCGGGAGCTCCTGTTCCGGCCGCCGGCGCCACCCTCTCTCTCTCCCATCTAATCTCGACCGTTGGTTTCTAACCCGATGGCCCAGAAAGCTCCATACCCCTTCGGGGGCAAATTTTGTTAAAGAGCCCCTTTTCTTTTCGCGATTTAACCCACGGTCCTTAGCGCATTTCGTAGATTACGCTTTGCCGTTTAGAAAGCGTATTTCCCGACGGTTAGGTCAAATTACGCCTTCAGGAAATTACAGAATTGCCACTGAGTTTGTTTAGGCCATAAAATATTCGTTTCAGCTCCGATTTGACCCGTTCAAATTGCGTTAGGTTCGTAATCATGAGATCTACATGTTAGTAAACTTGGTTTAACAATTTGAAACATTTTAATTTTGTGACCCTATTTAATTAATTACTTACTATAGGAAAATCTTAGAAAATTCATATCTTCTCCGTTTTAGCTCCGATTCGATCCGTTCAAGTTGCGTTAGTTTTATAATTTCATAAGCTTCGCGTTGGTACCTTTGTTGTTTAGATTCACCACTGATAGATTTCCTAGTTAAATACAAGTCCGTAGATAGCCTCTGCAGTCCCGGTTAATGCGTAGATTTCGCGTCGTAACTCCGTTTTGCGTGAATTTTGCGTTGACGTGATCGTAGCAGCGTGTAGATGATTTTTGAAAACTTTTATTTAAATTTATTTACTGCTGGTGTACTGTTCTAATTGTAATCTTGTCTGCTTCGTGTATGTCTGTCTCCGATTGCTTGTGTGTTGATGTTTGGTGACCGAGCCTAGTCACTAGGCATTACTTCGGTGATCAAGATCAGAGTCTTGGAGGCAAGTAAGATCAGCAGGACCAGCAGGAGCAATTGGATCAAGGCAAGTATAGCATTTGGGTTTTAATTCTATGACCATGATCTTGTGACTAGATTGATATAAAGCAACAAATGATAATAATGACTTGTTAACAACTTGAGGATTTATTCGTAAGTGATAACCGGGATGAAAGTGCAACCATGAGGGCTATAATGGCTCTGGCTTTAGTCAAGTATCAGTAACTTTTCTAGCTTGTTAGAGGTTACCCGTGTGGCGCAAATGGGGGATAGCAGACCGTGGATCCCTTGCGGGGTAGAATCACATGGACTGACTACCGAAACCAAGCGGCCCTAACTTGTTAGACGAAACTTTGAAAGACTTCATAGTGATCCCTGCCGGCCTTCCTTGGTAGTGGGTTAAGAGGCTGATCACCTCAGGCGAAAGGGCAAATCATGACTCATGGGTAAAGATGTACAACCTCTGCAGAGTGTTAAAAACTGGTATACTAGCCGTGCTCACGGTCACGAGCGGCCTTGGGAACTCTTACATTAAGGGTGATGAATCTTGTGTTAAGAAACTCATTGATTATTGTTTAATGCTCTATATTATTTATGTCACATTGATCATGAGATTGTGGGATCTATACAATCTAGTTGTTATACTTGCGGAGTTCGTCTTGAACTCACTCTTGCTATCTCCCCCACACCTCAGGAGAAGTATTGGGCTTGTGATCAACCAGTCAGTTGGATCCTGTAGAGTGAAGTTAACACCCAAAGTTTGGAGTTATATTCCGTGGTTTGCTGCCTAAGGTTGTTTCTGATTTATTATGTACGCTATATAATTTTTGCGTTGTCCTTTGATATTACCCCTTATTTGTAGCTATATGGGAGGTTTGTCTTCTAAAACTAACATATGGTGCATATCTGGTTTTGTTCTTAAAATCGGGTGTTACATCTAGGCACTTGGGGAAGTGTTTTAAAAATATTTCTTTGCCGAGTGCCTGAGCTGTAACACTCAGCAAAGATTATTTAAAAAAAATCAAAAATGTTCCCCGAGTGTTGCACTCAAGGAATAAAGTAAAAAAAAGAAAACGACGTCGGCCATTGGCCAACGATGTCAAATATTTGCCGAGTGCCAGCATGACACTCGGCAAAGCTTTCCCAGAGTACACAAATTTCGACTCTCAGAAAAGGCGCCTTTGCCAGATGAGAATTAGCCGGTGAGTCTTTCCCGAGTGTTGCACTCGGTTTCCCTAAATGCAACCGGCACTCGGGGAAGCCACTAGGTGTTGTAGTGATTATATGGTCTAACGGGTGGCCAAGGAACCCTGTTCATGTCCTTAAGGACTCACAACACGTTACAAGGACCAAACGCACGACACCCTAACAGATTTTGGATAGAACTCACCTCGATAATTAAAGTAGGTTGATGCTAATTCGGGTTGCAGGATTTTAGTCTTAATTGTGATCTAAAACCGGATGGATATACCGCTCCTAAATTGTTAGTTATCTTCAATCTCACGGAAGATGGAGAACCAAATCCCCATTACTTGTGTGAGCTAGCCTTGTTTAAAATAATATACATATGATGCACCACCATTACCGTGAACATGACAGCAGCGAGTAGTACAACTGAAATGGCTCCGTCCTCCATCTTTAGGAATGGTTGCTTTGGAACAGGGGATAAAGTTAAATTACTCAATGATGAACTCATATGACGCAAGCACGTACGTATATATAGTAATTTACAAGAGATGTGGTTCCTAATTAGGTAAAATGTGGCTAACAGATCAAACGACTACACCTTCTGGTGCGACGAGGACTCTGATATAAATTTTGTTATGATTGGGCAACTTTAGCAGGCACAACCTTTATTATAACTGTAACAAAAGTTCATGCGTGATACCTAAAACCTGATGTCAAATTCCATAACACATGTATGTGCGACTGCTATATAGGTACACCTTTTTATTGATGTTCACAACTTTTTTTTTTTTTGCAAAATAAAGCTGGTTGTGCTTGCCAACAGAAGAACTAAGAAAGTGGGTTGGTTAGATAGTTATCCGATATGAACCCAGGACGAGAGTATGTATTTGCTGCAGTCGAAGGTTCAATGTTTTGTTTTTGTTACCCATACGAAGTTGGTTTCCTGAAGGCCAAGGTTCGAAACTTAGAAACATTGTGTACCGGAATATATACTGAATACATAGAAAATAACAATACTTTGGAAATATATCCACTAATTGGATTCTGCATCTCCGCATATGAAAATATTCAAGCTAATTCATTGATGTCACAGTAATCAGTGCAACATTATTGTACACTTGAATAAAATCTTTACGAAAAGTATGGATGGTGAATAAAGCAGTAGATAAAAATTGGCACATATGTAGATACTAATAATGGTGATTGACGAAGTTCCTTTGGTATCAACATACTACAATTTTGTCCCGAGCGAAGGGAATATGCTGGGTTTCAGTGATGACTAGCAGATATCGTCTTTTAGGCCTTGAGGTAAATGATGCACCCAACAATCTTTACCATGATACGACAGCCAAGAAGGCGCAGCTTTTGTACTCGTGGATTATGATGTGTCACGTGCTAAGGTGAAAAAAGCAATCTAATTACTCCAAGAAATAATGATGAGACAAGAGTCCATTACACCCACTATGTGCCACTAATTATATTAGTCTTATATATATAGCAGAGCAAGGCAAAGGCATAGTGAAGTGTTCCCATGTTTAAATACAAGGAGCGACTATGGACCGTCTGATTTTTCTAGCGAACCTTGTGATGAGATATGCAGCCTTTGAATGCGACCATAAAAATTATCAACAACATGTTGCATATAATGACATAAATAAAAATTTGCTACTACCTTATTTAATGTGCTTAGGAATAACGACAATGCTGATGTAGATTTAGAGACACCAACAAATGGGGTGTACATACACAAAACCGATTTTGAAGTGCAAGCTCATCAAGCCTAACATTAGGTTTGTCGGCAAACCAACAATATTTTATTGGGAAGGCCATATTTCTTTTATCTAGAGCAGTGTGAATGAAGTCCATGAGTATTTGATAAGCTTTAAAATAGATATATTCTCACCTCAATATATATATCATGTGGGTAAGGACTCCAAGTGATCACGATGTTGTTGTTTCTCCTCGGTGCTGCAGTGTGTCTTGGGCTTAGTAATCACTCTTCGGTGCCAAGGTCAATCAGATAGTGCATAGTTGATAAATAAAGTGCCGTGATAATAGGGCTTGAGTATTTGTAACTGAAACTGAACCATGAGTGTCAAGCCTCCACAAGAGATCGGACACCTCCGTTTCCATCACTTGCCTCACCTCGCCCAGCGAGAAATCAAATACAAGAACGTACTCCTATTTGATTCCTTGACCTGCTGCTCGATCTTCTTCGCTGGCCTCGAAGAGCAAAATTGGCCTCACATGGCTAAGCAAGGCCAGAAAAAGCTCACTGGCATCCAAACGTATCCTGACTTGTTCGTTTGTCTTATAAATTATATTTTTTCTATCAGTCAATAGTATTTTTTTCTCATAATAAATCAACAAATAGTACTTTCAATCATGGTTTTTCAGACAAGCATGAAAAGACAGCAACATGCCAGCGGCATCGAGAAGGCCGGCGAGTTAGAATTTAAAATGGTGGCAGGCAAGAACCAAACGGCAACTAAGAACAAAATCTAGTCTGGATTTCCTTTCCTTTGGCGCACAATCGTCAATCTGCTGGCAGCGCTGTTGCTTTTCTCTACGATGTGCTACTAGCACTACGTGAAAAACTGACTAAGAGAGTGCCCTCCTCCCACACTGTAAGGGCGGCTAGCATTTGAACCGCTCTTACAGTGGATGGGTCGGGAACTAGGAAGCCAGCCGCCCTTACAGTGTTCACTGTAGGGGCGGCTGGTGTTACCAGCCGCCCTTACAGTGGGGGAGGCACTACAGTGGTCTGTAGCATAAGTGGCCAGCCCACTATTCTTCCTCCCCGAGCCACTCACTTCCACTCGCAAAAAAAAGGTTTGGGAGGCCTTGGGCACCTCTCTAAAATCACTCTAGGAAAGGGGGGAGGTTTTGAACTTAAATCCTTTGGTGGGGAGCTTGTTTAAGGTAAGAAAAATGCTATTCCCACCCTCTAATCCAAGTTTTATTGGTTGGTTAGTGAGTAATTTACATTTTGATTTTCTCTCTCTTCCATGGAGCTTGAGCTTTGTGTTGACCAAATTAGAGCTTATCTACAATGCTATTAGTGTAGAATAGGTAGAGACACCACCTTGCACCATCAATTAGGTGATATAGCTTGATTTTAATGGAGATTAATTGTAATTTCATGTATGGAGAGAAAAGGCATTCTAGATCTAGGGTTTCTTTTTTTGTTTTTGTTTCATAAAATTGGAATGTGGTTGGCATGAATAGTTATTGGTAAACTAATAGTTGTTGCTAATATTAATTGTTTCTAATAATGGTAGATAATAATTGGTAATATTAATTATGTCTAATAATCGTTTCTAACACAATTATTACTAATAATGATAGCTAATAATTGTTGATAATAATGGTAGATAATAACTTTTACTTATTAATTGTTGCTAATAATGGTAGATAATAATTGGTACTATTAATTATGACTAATAATCGTTTCTAACACAATTATTGCTAATAATGATAGCTAATTGTTGCTAATAATGGTAGATAATAATTGTTACTTATTAAATTGTTGCTAATAATTATTCTCAACTAATTATTTTTTATTTATATAAAGATGGAGAATAGGGCTACTTGGATGTATGGTTTGCCAAGATACTCGCAAGCCTATGCTGATGAGGTGGACAAATTTATTACAGTCGCGGTGAATCATGCAAAGACGTTGTCAGCAGGAAATAATTGTTCAGTTATTTGTCCCTGTAAAGATTGCAAGAACCACTTAGCAACTTATGATGTGGAAATCATAAGATCACATCTGATTAGGCGAGGATTTGTCCCAAACTACACAGTATGGCTTCATCATGGTGAAGTAATGTTTCTTGACGACAACGATGATGACTAAGAAGACGATGCTGAAGAAGGCCAATTGTTGTCCCAATACGCAGACATGTTTGAAGCACAAATGCAACATGATTCAGCCAATGAACAAGCACGTGGTAATGATGCCGGTGGTGTTGACAATAATGATGGGGATGTTGGCGGTGTTGACAATAATGATGCTGGAGCATGTGAGGGGGATGCAGAAAACTTTGACAACTTAGAGGAAATGCTTCGGGCCATTGGACCAGAAATACTACAATAGAAGAAAGGTCTAGAAAATATAGAGCGGATGAAAACAGCGTCAAAGGAGACTGTATATGGTGTTGAGAAGGGCTGTCCAACACACTGGACACTGCTCCGTTTTGTGCTTGAGCTACTCATCCTGAAGGCTAAGTACGGCTGGTCAAACTGCAGTTTTGACGATCTGTTGCATCTTCTGTCATTTGTGTTGCCACTGCCGAACTTAGTTCCCTCCAACATTTGCAGTAATACCTGCTCGCACATTTGGAGGCCCTGCTTCGGGTATTGCCTTTGACTTCAGCGACATCCAATCATGCTTTCACCTTAGTTCAATGTCGATGAATCTGATTCACACTTGGTGCCTGTAAGTCCTCTTTCTCTTGATATGATCTGAAAGTAACCTAGTTGGATTTTGCTAAAACTAACTTACGTCATGATTTTTAGAATGCAAGCAAACTTTATGAAATCTACACGCTCAACGAAAGCCGGGTATGTAGACCCTATGCCTATAGCACAAATAAATTTTAATTACCCATCGAGATGGGAATTGGATGCGCCACAGCTAACTGCTGGAGGGACGTTGGCGGAGAAAGAAAAGATCCGTGCGGCCAAAATAAGAGAAGAGTCTCTTAAGGTTGTGGCGTGGATTGCCGTATGTTTAAAGAATCTCCAACACTTCGAAACAATATGGATTCCATACCACTTCAAGTAAGTTCGATTAATTGTATACTTAACGATTATTCGGTTTATCTTATTTTGATGCAAAAGTACTTATGTGTTTATTTAAATTTGTTGTAGCAATCACTGGATAGTCATAGGTGTCGATGTCGGGATGAACATGGCATGGATTTGTGATTCTGCAAATTTTGACCCTCACACATATAAAGACTTCATGTCAATTCTCATTACGTAAGCAGATTAGTAATCCTAGTAACCTTATATGATTCACTTTAATATCGACTTCTACATACTATAAGTCACATCGATTCTCATTCAAACGGGACATTCAGGGCCTATGTTAAGAATCACAAAGGAAGGCATGATCCAGGTCTGGGGAGCCAATTGCGTTTCAAATCTCTATGTTCGGTAAGTGCGACTTAGTTTGGCATAAAATTACTAATTTTTTCAGTACTTATACTTGACACATCTCCATTTGCAAATTGAAACAAAGTTTCCCAAGCAAAGGCCAGGGAGTCTGCATTGTGGATACTATGTATGTGCTTTCATCAGTAACACAAAAGGCTACAGGAGACACCCTGAATTGGTAAGTTTGAATCTCTTAGTGGGTTGTAGTATGAAAATATAGTATTTCTCACTTAGCTTTGCAATCTCTTCTTTACACTAGACCTAAACTTGTCTATTACGATCTTGTAGTGGAAAGAAGAAAAAGGACTAAAAAGGGATGTCTACAGGGATGATGACCTCTTAGAGATTGTCGGTGACCTTTGCAACTTTATAATGGACCATGTTGTTTATTACAAAGGTGATTACCATAACCCACAGTCCGACTTAGGTAGCAATCCTCTTTACCAGCACCTCCGTCAGTGGGATAGGCTATGTCTAGGTCGTTGATTACATGTGAACTTGTTGGAATGGACTGTAATCGATTTGTATTAGTACTTGAAAAATTTCGGACTCTTTTGGATGGATTTGTAATGGACTTGGAAACATTTTGGACTTGAAATGTGTTGGACTATAAATGTGGTGCTGTGTATATGTATGGGTATTTATGTTGTGGATATGTGATGTTGAGAATCTGATTATATATGTATATATGTATGTGGTGCTGTGCTGTGCTGTCAACTCGATTATTGTAATTTTTATTTTTTTTTTCTAAAAAATAACTGTAGGGGCGGTTCTAGATTGAGCCGCCCTTGCAAATGCAGACAATAGAGGCGGCTGAGACACAAGCCGCCCTTACTAATGCTCACTATAAGAGCGGCTGGAAGCACCAGCCGCTCTTATAGTGGTCACTAGTAAGGGCGGTTGTTGTTCCAACAGCCCTTATAGTGGGCCACTGTAAGGGCGGCTGGTGTTGAACCGCCCTTACCGTGAATTCCACTGTAAGAGAGTTTGCATAAGGGCGGCTGGGCCAGCCGCCCTTACAGAGCTTATTTAGCCGCCCCTGCTGTACCTGACTGTAGTAGTGTATGCTATGCTACCGCCACATCCTTAGCGCTGATGATTCCTCTCTGCACTAGGTTTAAAAGATTCACCTCACAAATTAGAGGCAAATTATACAATTAGTTATTTTTTTATCTATATTTAATGTTCTACGTCCAAAAATTCTATGTGACAAGCAATCTTGACAAATTTTAGAAAAAAATTAGAAACTAAACAGAGCCATAATTACAAATCCAACAACTGTTCCTACCAAAGAAAAGTAGGAGTACTGGTCTTGTGAGGGATGCTATCAAAGTTCCCGCGGGCTAACGCAAAGGGGCCGGCCGTTCACCAAGTCCATGCTTATCGCCATTCGCTGCTCTACAGGTACAAAGAATCAGCAATGGAACACGTGCTGATTTCCTATAGTATGCATGATCAAGTTCAACGCATGAAAGTTGTCTCCAGTCGCGTGGGCACGATGCAAGCTAATTAATTGTCTTATTGGAAAATGTAATAATAATATGGACAAATGTCGGAAGTCTAAATTTGAACTGAAACCCTATCCCAAAAGCTTCTCAAATAGTCACCACCTAGCCTCCTAGGAGTGCAAAAACAATCCAAGACCTTTGCACAAGCTCTAAGCTTTCCATCAAAACATAAACACACCCCGGCCTGGCGATAAATCACATTGCATTCGACGATGACATCTGGATCAAACTTTCTGCCGACCTTCTCTTGTAGCTCTTTGGTTGGACCGTCCATCCATAGAACACAGTTGGAAACCTATTTCTACTGGCGTTTTTCAGCACCGCCTGCGCTGGAGGCCAGTAGAAATTAGCCAATTCTACAGGCGGTAACTAAGAACCGTCTGTAGAAATGAATTTCTACAGGCGGTTCATTTATGTGAACCGCCTGTAGAAATGTTTTCACAGAAAATAGAAAATCGACTTTTAAAAATAGAAAAAAAGATTTTAATTATCGGAAAGACCCATTGGCTATTCACCCGCCCGTCTTCGTCGAAGTCGCAAGTCGCTCTTTTTTTCGCGTAAAATCGCGTGCTTCGCGGCTGGTGGGATTCGAACCTGAGACCTTGCCCTTGCGCGTACACTTCATCCTCAACACTGCACACCTACATTACGTGACCATGCAACTTTTTTTATTTTTCTAGGCACCTCACGCATTTTCCCGATTTTTCCTTTAGAAAATCAATAAATAATTACAATAATAGGTAAACTTTGTCTAAAAATTGCCTAGGTGCACACAACGTCATTACACACCTACATTAACGTCACAAAAAAGTTTCAAGTGGTTTCGTGAAAATTGTGCTACCCATCCCTAGGCGGTTGGACATCTCTTGGCTAAGTGACTAGGAGATGTGTGACAAATGAGTGCCTATGTAAAGCAAGTGTATGACCACTTTCTTAGAATTGGTTGAAACTTTTTCTTCAACACACACACCTAAATTATGTGACCATGCCAGTTTTTAGATTTTTCTAGGCACCTCAGGCATTTTCATCATTTTTTCTTCAGAAAATCAACAAATAATTGCAATAATAGGTAAACTTTGTCTAAAAATTGCCCAGGTCCACACAACATCATTACACACCTACATTAACATCACAAAAAAGTTTTAAGTGGTTTCGTGAAAGTTGTGCTACACATCCCTAGGCGGTTGGACATCTCTTGGCTAAGTGACTAGGACATGTGTGACAAATAAGTGCCTATGTAAAGCAAGTGTATGACTACTTTCTTATAATTGGTTAAAACTTTTTTTTCAATACTACACACCTAAATTATGTGACCATGCAAGTTTTCAGATTTTTCTAGGCACCTCAGGCATTTTCATCATTTTTCCTTCAGAAAATCAACAAATAATTACAATAATAGGTGGACATCTCCAACAAATAATCACCTCGTGCTACACATCTCCTAGGCGGGTGGACATCTCTTCGCTAAGTGACTAGGACGTGTGTGAGGGATGAGTGCATCTGTAAAGCAACTGTATGACTACTTTGTCAAAATTGATTGAAACATTTTTCTCAACACTACACACCTAAATTATGTGACCCTGCAAGTTTTTAGATTTTTCTATGCACCTTAGGCATTTTCCCATTTTCCCATTTTTTCTTCGAACATGTTCGCCTTTTTAAATGGAGCTGCGGGTGCCTTCCAACATGAGAAACAAATGTAGGTTGAGTGGCAAGTGTTGGCTTTGTGAGCTCCATTTGTAGTCGCGCTTTTTTTCACGTAAAATCGCATGCTTCGCGGCTGGTGGGATTCGAACCTGAGACCTTGCCCTTGCGCGTAACCTCCTCTACCACTCCACCTATCACTCACTTGTGTCTATATTAGAGTTTAGTTCCCCACATATTATTGCAAACCGAACATATATTAATTATTTGAGGCCCTAAATGGATTTCAATGGAAAAGTTGTCAACTACAAAGTTTCATAATTTTTTAAGATCTAATACCTTTATATTGGAAGTTTTTCCATCCGATGTCATTTGCAAAATTTGAATTTCAAATTTAAGAAATTCAAACGTAGTTTTCGACGACAAGATGATGTCAAATGAAAAAATTATCAACTACAAAGTTTCATAACTTTTCGAGATCTACAACTTTCATTTTGACAGTTTTTTCAAACAAGATCATTTGAAAAACTAAATAAATTCAATTTCAAATTATTTCTACCGGCGGCTTTCTTAACAAACCGCCTGTAGAAATACATGATTTCTACAGACGGTTTTGTTAAGAAAACCGCATGTAGAAATGCATGATTTCTACAGGCGGTTCAGTTAGGAAAACCGCCTGTGAAAATGCATTTTCACAGACGGTTCGTAGTTCATATAGATAATAAATTAATTCATATCTATGTAACCAATTTTATAGTTAAAAGCAATGAAAGTAAACATCGGTCTTTTATAAATAAATATTAATTTGATTAACATTAACTTATATATTTCTAATTATAATATAATTAATTTAAATACGCTACGTATAATAGACTCATAAATATGCTCTCATATTTGTTTTTCATTTTCCAAAGTTAAAGTTTAGCTTGTTTATTCCATACGACAATATTTATAGATAAAACATGATTATTTTTAGCTCAGTTTCTAAACTAAAGTATATTTTTTTAATCTAAATCAACATGCTTCTTATGGTTTTACCGAATTAAAATAAATATTCTCTTTTATAATTGAAAATAACAAAATAATATAAAACTCTCGATAGTAGTTTCTTTTTAATCATAAACCCATTCTCGGTGTTTTCATATGCTATCATAATCGTAGCAGCAAGCTCTCATATGTGCGGTGTACTGTTCTTAGTTATTTTTGTTTGTTATTTGTATGTTTGCCTATGCATGGTGCTTGCTACGAGTAGACGATAACCGTTTATGGGTGCTGATGATCAGAAGATGATGAATGAAGGCTCATTGCGTGAGAATTGAGCAAGTTTAAGGCAAGTATAACATGGGACCATCCTTGTTACCTATACACTTTTGATACATGTGTAGGTAAAACTAATAAAAAGGATTTGAACACGTCGCGGGGAAATTCTGGGCTGAGCCCGAGAGTGAGTGAGGGAGGGAATTAAATCATTTTTCTTTTTTATTTCCACTCTCTTGGCTCTAGTAAAATTAAAAAGGATTAGAAAATCATTTTGAAATTAAAAACCACCATTCAATAAAAACATATGTAGCAGCATGGATGCTCAAACATGTGTCTAAGCCTTATAGTAACTTTTAATTTAATAAAAATTTATTACTTACTACACTTTAGTGCTCATAAAATATTTAAATAAGTCAATTTATCCTATTTAGAAAGATAAAATTTTTAGGGTGTTACAATAACTATATCAAATCTAGAACTAGAGCAAACTAAGAACATAATAAATAGAGACATAATGAAATTAGAATAAAGTCGTAGAGAAAGAGATGAAATAATAACAATCTTTCTTGATGAAGATCCAAAATCCAGAGGGCTAGGCTCTACTTCTCTAATTCTATCCAATCAATCCTATAGAACTTGAAGAATTGCGAGTAGCTAATTCTAATTCTCTGCGTGAGAGAAGTTTCTAAACCCTAACTTTGATGGCTTCCTCTGTTAATGCGCGTCATTCCAATTGGAACCCACATATTCCGTCTACTAAGGTCTATAAGACCTTATTAACCGCTCGAATACCAGGCAACGTGTATTCGTTGCCATATACGGATGCAGCATTATGATGCACTGTTTCTATCTAACAATGATGCCGATTCTTTTCCTTCTTTAGATGAACCTTCAATAATGCACAGGTCGATGTACCAACGAAGTCGGGATACGACCGCCTTCGCGGTCGGGAAACAGAGTGCAAGCGTGCACAGAGGACGAGGAGCAGGGACGCCATAAAGCCGTAGCCCAGCGCCAGTGCTTTCGCGGTATCCACCAGGGCCTCCTTCCAGTACACCGTGTCCCTCGCCATTGTTTCTGGGCTCCCTCCCGCTCTCGATTGCAACTGTTTTCCTTCAATCAACATGTGCAATGAACATGGTGAAGTACTTGCTTTATATAGTAGAATGACCAAAGAGTCGTGGCAGTAGAGTTAATGCGCATCATTCCTCTTGGAACCCACATATTTTGTCTACGCAGGTCTATAAGACCTTATTAACCGCTCGAATACTAGGCAACGTGTATTCGTTGCCATATACGGATGCAACATTATGATGCACTGCTTCTATCTAACAATGATGTCGATTCTTTTCCTTCTTTAGATGAACTTTCAATAATGCAAATCTTTATACAATCCTTGCCGGCGATGTGTAAGTTGTTCAAATAAATTTACACCTCTCCTTAACGATGCTATGGTTCCACTTTTCTACAACCTTCTCCTTCCTCTCCTTCCTTTCCATGCACTGTCCGTAAAAAAATTACTATCATGTATACAAAACAAAATATGCGTATGTTACAAGTAAAAAATGCTATAAGAGTGTACTATGTTGTATTCCTAAAGTTTTTTTTCTTTTTTTGCCAAATTACCAAAACCTAAAGAGAATGAGTAGCACACTAAATTGGTGACACAAATGTTTACTTCAGGCCTTGTTTAGTTTCAAAATATTTGGGCCAAATGCAAAATTTTTTGAGAAAGTTTCAAGTGGTTTCGAGAAAGTTGTGCTACACGTCCCCTAGGCGGGTGGACATCTCTTCGCTAAGTGACTAGAACATGTGTGACACATGAGTGCCTCTATAAAGCAACTATATGCCCACTTTTTCAAAATTGGTTGAAACTTTTTCCTCAACACTACACACCTAAATTATGTGACCATGCAAGTTTTTAGATTTTTCTAGGCACCTCAGGCATTTTCATCATTTTTCCTTCAGAAAATCAACAAATAATTAAAATAATAGGTAAACTTTGTCTAAAAATTACCCAGGTCCACACAACATCATTGCACACCAATATTAACATCACAAAAAAGTTTCAAGTGGTTTCGTGAAAGTCGTGCTACACATCTCCCAGGCGGGTGGACATCTCTTCACTAAATTACTAGGACGTGTGTGAGGGATGAGTGCCTCTGTAAAGCAACTGTATGACCACTTTGTCAAAATTGATTGAAACATTTTTCTCAACACTACACACCTACATTATGTGACCAGGCAAGTTTTTTTAGATTTTTCTAGGCACCTCAGGCATTTTCCCGATTTTCCTTCAGAAAATCAACAAATAATTACAGTAATAGGTAAACTTTGTCTAAAAATTGCACACGTGCACACAACATCATTACACACCTACATTAACATTCCAAAAACGTTTGAAGTGGTTTCATGAAAGTCATGCTACACATCCTCTAGGCGGGTGGACATCTCTTGGTTAAGTGACTAGGACATGTGTGACAAATGAGTGCCTTTGTAAAGCAACTGTATGACTATTTTCTCAGAATTGGTTGAAACTATTTCCTCAATACTACATACCTAAATTATGTGACCATGCAAATTTTTAGATTTTTCTAGACACCTCAGGCATTTTCATCATTTTTCCTTCAGAAAAAAAATAAATAATTACAATAATAGGTAAACTTTGTCTAAAATTGTCCAGGTCCACACAACATCATTACACACCTACATTAATATCACAAAAAAGTTTCAAGTGGTTTCGTGAAAGTCGTGCTACACATCTCCCAGGCGGGTGGACATCTCTTCGCTAAGTGACTAGGACGTGTGTGAGGGATGAGTACCTCTGTAAAGCAACTGTATGACCACTTTGTCAAAATTAATTGAAACATTTTTCTCAACACTACACACCTAAATTATGTGACCCTGCAACTTTTTAGATTTTTCTAGGCACCTTAGGAATTTTTCCATTTTCCCCATTTTTTCTTCGAACATGTTCGACTTTTTAAATTTTTCTCAACACTACACACCCAAATTATGTGACCCTGCAACTTTTTAGATTTTTCTAGACACCTTAGGTATTTTCCCATTTTCCCATTTTTTCTTCGAACATGTTCGCCTTTTTAAATGGAGCTGCGGGTGCCTTCCAACATGAGAAACAAATATATGTTGAGTGGCAAGTGTTGGCTTCATGAGCTCCATTTGTAGTCGCGCTTTTTTTCGCGTAAAATCTCGTACTTCCCGGCTGGTGGGATTCGAACTTGAGACCTTGCCCTTGCGCGTAACCTCCTCTACCACTCCACCTATCACTCACTTGTGTCTATATTAGAGTTTAGTTCCCCACATATTATCCCAAACCGAGCATATATTAATTATTTGAGGCCCTAAATGGATTCCAATGGAAAAGTTGTCAACTGCAAAGTTTCATAACTTTTTAAGATCTACAACTTTTATATTGGAAGTTTTTCCATCGGAGGTCATTTGCAAAATTTGAATTTCAAATTTAAGAAATTCAAACGTAGTTTTCGACGACAAGATAATGTCAAATGAAAAAATTATCAACTACAAAGTTTCATAACTTTTCGAGATCTACAACTATCATTTTGACAGTTTTTTCAAACAAGATCATTTGAAAAACTAAAAAAAATCAATATCAAATTATTTCTACAGGCGGCTTTCTTAACAAACCGCGTGTAGAAATATGATTTTTACAGGCGGTTTGTTATGAGAACCGCCTGTAGAAATACATGATTTCTACAGGCGGTTTTGTTAAGAAAACCGCCTGTAGAAATGCATGATTTCTACATGCGGTTCAGTTAGGAAAACCTCTGTGAAAATGCATTTTCACAGATGGTTCGTAGTTCATATAGATAAATATTAAATTAATTCATATCTATGTAACCAATTTTATAGTTAAAAGCAATGAAAGTAAACATTGGTCTTTTATAAATAAATATTGATTTGATTAACATCAACTTATATATTTCTAATTATAATATAATTAATTTAAATACGCTACGTATAATAGACTCATAAATATGCTCTCATATTTGTTTTTCATTTTGCAAAGTTAAAGTTTAGCTTGTTTATTCCATACAACAATATTTATAGATAAAACATGATTATTTTTAGCTCAGTTTCTAAACTAAAGTATATTTTTGTAATCTAAATCAACATGCTTCTTATGGTTTTACCGAACTAAAATAAATATTCTCATTTATAATTTAAAATAACAAAATAATATAAAACTCTCGATAGTAGTTTCTTTTTAATCATAAACCCATTCTCGGTGTTTTCATGCGCTATCATGATCGTAGCAGGAAGCTCTCATATAGTATGTTGCTTAATCTTGTGCGGTGTACTATTCTTAGTTATTTTTGATTGTTGTTTGTATGTTTGCCTATGCATGGTGCTTGCTACGAGTGTTACAACACTTTAGTGCTCATAAAATAAGTCAATTTATCCTATTTAGAAAGATAAAATTTTTAGGGTGTTACAATAACTATATCAAATAGAGAACTAGAGCAAACTAAGAACATAATAAATAGAGACATAATGCAATTAGAATAAAGTCGTAGAGAAAGAGATGAAATAATAACAATCTTTATTGACGAAGATTCGAAATCCAGAGGGCTAGGCTCTACTTCTCTAATTCTATCCAATCAATCCTATAGAACTTGAAGAATTGCGAGTAGCTAATTCTAATTCTCTGCGGGAGAGAAGTTTCTAAACCCTAACTTTGATGGCTTCCTCTGTTAATGCGCGTCATTCCAATTGGAACCCACATACAGAGACAGAACTAGAGCAAATATATAGGGGGGGCCGAGTATAGAAGATATGCATGAAGATTACACTTGGCTTAAGCTCCATCACTTAAAAATAACTAACTTTGCATGTACTCTTAAAAAACGTTTTAGGAGTTAGGGGGGGGGCATGGCCCCTGCTAGCCCGCCTGGTTCCGTCACTGCCCACATATTCTGTCTACTAAGGTCTATAAGACCTTATTAACTGCTCGAATACTAGGCAGTGTGTATTCGTTGCCATATACGGATGCAGCATTATGATGCACTGTTTCTATCTAACAATGATGCCGATTCTTTTCCTTCTTTAGATGAACCTTCAATAATGCATAGGTCGATGTACCAACGAAGCCGGCATACGACCGCCTTCGCAGTCGGGAAACGGAGTGCAAGCGTGCGCAGAGGACGAGGAGCAGGGACGCCACAAAGCCGTAGCCCAGCGCCAATGCTTTCGCGGTATCCACCAGGGCCTCCTTTTAGTACGCCGCGTCCCTCGCCATCGTTTTCTGGGCTCCCTCCTGCTCTCGATTGCAACTGTTTTCCTTCAATCAACATGTGCAATGAACATGGTACTTGCTTTATATAGTAGAATGACCAAAGAGCCGTGGCAGCAGAGTTAATGCGCGTCATTCCAATTGGAACTCACATATTCTGTCTACGAAGGTCTATAAGACCTTATTAACCGCTCGAATACTAGGCAACGTGTATTCGTTGCCATATACGGATGCAGCATTATGATGCACTGCTTCTATCTAACAATGATGCCGATTCTTTTCCTTCTTTAGATGAACCTTCAATAATGCAAATCTTTATACAATCCTCGCCTGCGATGTGTAAGTTGTTCAAATTAATTTACACCTCTCCTTAACGATGCTATGGTTCCACTTTTCTACAACCTTCTCATTCCTCTCCTTCCTTTCCATGCACTGTCCGTAATAAATTGCTATCATGTATACAAAATAAAATATGTATACGTTACAAGTAAAAAATCCTACAAGTGTGTACTATGTTGTATTCCTAAAGTTTTTTTCTTTTTTTTTGCCAAATTACCAAAACCCAAAGAGAATGAGTAGCACACTAAATTGGTGACACAAAATCGTGTGGTTTTGCTGTTTACTTCAGGCCTTGTTTAGTTCCAAAATATTTTGGCCGAATGCAAAATTTTTCGAGAAAGTTTCAAGTGGTTTCGAGAAAGTTGTGCTACACGTCCTCTAGGCGGGTGGACATCTCTTCGCTAAGTGACTAGAACATGTGTGACACATGAGTGCCTCTATAAAGCAACTATATGCCCACTTTTTCAAAATTGGTTGAAACTTTTTTCTCAACACTACACACCTAAATTATGTGACCATGCAAGTTTTTAGATTTTTCTAGGCACCTCAGGCATTTTCATCATTTTTCCTTCAGAAAATCAACAAATAATTACAATAATAGGTAAACTTTGTCTAAAAATTACTCAGGTCCACACAACATCATTACACACCTACATTAACATCACAAAAAAATTTCAAGTGGTTTCGTGAAAGTCGTGCTACACATCTCCCAGGCGGGTGGACATCTCTTCACTAAGTGACTAGGACGTGTGTGAGAGATGAGTGCCTCTGTAAAGCAACTGTATGACCACTTTGTCAAAATTGATTGAAACATTTTTCTCAACACTACACACCTACATTATGTGACCAGGCAAGTTTTTTTAGATTTTTCTAGGCACCTCAGGCATTTTCTCGATTTTCCTTCATAAAATCAACAAATAATTACAGTAATAGGTAACCTTTGTCTAAAAATTGCACACGTGCACAACAACATCATTACACACCTACATTAACATTCCAAAAACGTTTGAAGTGGTTTCATGAAAGTCATGCTACACATCCTCTAGGCGGGTGGACATCTCTTGGTTAAGTGACTAGGACATGTGTGAGAAATGAGTGCCTTTGTAAAGCAACTGTATGACCATTTTCTCAAAATTGGTTGAAACTATTTCCTCAATACTACATACCTAAATTATGTGACCATGCAAATTTTTAGATTTTTCTAGACACCTCAGGCATTTTCATCATTTTTCCTTCACAAAAACAATAAATAATTACAATAATAGATAAACTTTGTCTAAAATTGCCCAGGTCCACACAACATCATTACACACCTACATTAATATCACAAAAAAGTTTCAAGTGGTTTCGTGAAAGTCGTGCTACACATCTCCCAGGCGGGTGGACATCTCTTCGCTAAGTGACTAGGACGTGTGTGAGGGATGAGTGCCTCTGTAAAGTAACTGTATGACCACTTTGTCAAAATTCATTGAAACATTTTTCTCAACACTACACACCTAAATTATGTGACCCTGCAACTTTTTAGATTTTTCTAGGCACCTTGGGAATTTTCCCATTTTCCCCATTTTTTCTTCGAACATGTTCCCCTTTTTAAATTTTTCTCAACACTACACACCTAAATTATGTGACCCTGCAACTTTTTAGATTTTTCTAGGCACCTTAGGCATTTTCCCATTTTCCCCATGTTTTCTTCGAACATGTTCGCCTTTTAAAATGGAGCTGCGGATGCCTTCCAACATGAGAAACAAATGTAGGTTGAGTGGCAAGTGTTGGCTTCATGAGCTCCATTTGTAGTCGCGCTTTTTTTCGCGTAAAATCGCGTGCTTCACGGCTAGTGGGATTCGAACTTGAGACCTTGCTCTTGCGCGTAACCTCCTCTACCACTCCATATCACTCACTTGTTCTATATTAGAGTTTAGTTCCCCACATATTATCCCAAACCAAGCATATATTAATTATTTGAGGCCCTAAATATATTCCAATGGAAAAATTGTTAACTACAAAGTTTCATAACTTTTTTAAGATCTACAACTTTTATATTGAAAGTTTTTCCATCCGAGGTCATTTGCAAAATTTGAATTTCAAATTTAAGAAATTGAAACGTAGTTTTCGACGACAAGATGTTGTCAAATGAAAAAATTATAAACTACAAAGTTTCATAACTTTTCGAGATCTACAACTTTAATTTTGACAGTTTTTTCAAACAAAATCATTTGAAAAACTAAAAAAAATCAATTTCAAATTATTTCTACAGGCAGCTTTCTTAACAAACCGCCAGTAGAAATATGATTTTTACAGGCGGTTTGTTATGAGAACCGCCTGTAGAAATACATGATTTCTACAGGCAGTTTTGTTAAGAAAACCGCCTGTAGAAATGCATAATTTGTACAGGCGGTTCAGTTAGGAAAACCGCCTGTAGAAATGCATGATTTCTACAGGCGGTTCAGTTAGGAAAACCGCCTGTGAAACTGTATTTTTACAGACGGTTCGTAGTTCTCACACCGTCCTTTTTACACTACAGGCGCGTGATAACTACAACCGCCTGTAGTATAAAAAAGGGGCGTCGACGTTGTATTCTTTTCTACTACAGGCTTGCTGCATGGGATCTGGCGAGCTCCTCAACGAACTGCACTTGTCCATATATAGGAAGGCCTAATGAGTAATTTTCACCGCTTCAAGGGACTCAAGAGGAATGCGCGCCATCAGCCTTGCAGCTCTCCGGCCCTCCGGCCAAGAGAATGGGCAAGGATACCACCTTTTATAATGGTTGAAATCGCTTCCCATCGCTTCTCATCGCCTCCGCAATATAGCTATTTTTTTTGATTTTATTCGTCGAAGGGTAATACGATCATTGCACGTAGCCCTCTCCCTCACCCACCCTGTCTGATATGACCATTCCAGCAAGCAAGATGTCACAAGCTCCAAGTTAAGCTACAAACACTCAAGTTTTACCTACACCGACACCAGCCTAAGTCATCGATGGACCGGTTATACGTAGTCGTGCAAAGAAGCTACAACAAGAGGTCCACGCGCTACTTTGTGAGATTTATTTTAACATTAATGAGAACTATATACTACCTAAGTGTTCTACCTTGATTGTACTCAGGTATATAGAAGAAGAGAAGGATGAATCGGACCCTGAAGAACGAACCAGTGTAAGTCCTAGAAGACACGTCAAAAACGGACCAGTGAAAGTAAAAAACGGACCAGTGCAAAGAAATCTTCATAACTTTTTAATCACAAAAGCTATGAAGGCCCATGAGGACTTGTTGGAAAGCTTGTCGAGTCTAATTTCCAATGAATCTAGTGGCGACCAGTTTTGATACTCCATATTGCCTGCAGACCAGAATTAGTACAGACTGCTCAGAAGGTCAACAGTCTGTCGTGATAGAATATTGGTACAACTTTCCGTGCAAAACTGTACCAATCTACAATGTTTCGAGGTACATGGCATACATTGCTGGAAAGCTCTTCGAGTCTAGTTTCACACCTAAGAAACGGTTCATCATTTGGACTTCCTAATATAAAGTTATGGTCAGTTTATTGAAAACTGCTCTGGAGGCCAACAGTCACGCGAAGCCAGTTCGGGAATCCATTCTGAGGGGTCCTTTCACATTGCCTTCACCCATAAACTCTATTTCGTTTTCATACCTATCTAGGAGAGTTGTTCCTAGTATAAATATCCCCTACCTCTAAGCTATGAGCAACCTTTGATGATTTGATAAACTACATGATATTGCAGCCGTGCTGCTGAGTGCCTTACTCAACCTTTGTTCTTCCTTGTTCTTCATGGACTTGTGAAGTGAATCCTCTGGGTTCCCCTACTTCGTGCTCTACGGCTTCCGTTCGGCTACGCCGTATTGTGTGGATTAGTTCCGAATTGTGGTTCTGCGGTCGTTCGGAGATCGAGTCGAAGTCTTCGCGGTTTCGGTGCCTCTCTCCCCGTCGCTTGGTCGCATCCAACCTTTGTCAGGTATAAAGCTAGTTACCCGCTATTCGCAGCAAGTTATCCTTGTTCTTTTGATCTACTGTCGTGAAGATCGGGCCACCCTCGTACCGATTCATATCTGTAACCAATCAACTGGTATCAAAGCTTTCGTTGTCACGGTAGATCTTACAAACATCCACATATTTATCTTTAGTATATCAATCATTTGCTACTGCTTTGTTCATCACCTCTAGTCCACTGAAAAAGCCACAAAAAATCCTAAAGCCCTTTGACGGTACTGTTATCTTGTGTTTTGTGTTCATCAAGTTGCTAGTCACCCTCTTTACATATATTGTGTTGTGTTTCATTTGTTATCCGCATCCCTGTTAGTATAGAAAAAAAAAGTCAGTGAAAAAAAAATCAGAGAAAAGAAAAGAGAAAGAACAGAAAAAGTAGAAGAAGAGGAAAGGGGTTGTATTGCGGTTTGCTTACTGAAAAAAATCAGTTTACGAATTCAGATTCTTGGTGATTTATATACCAGCAACATTATATCATTTGAGCACATCAAATCACTTGATTTCAGTACCGTAGCCTCCCTTGTTTAGCCACCTATAGCTCCACCAAAGACTGAAACCAGGACATTCGACTCGTAATCCTTACGACCTCGGAATCACTTCTGTTGAGCTGCTACACTAGCACAATTCACTGTCCTCGAGAATAGGAAAGAGCATTGGTAAGTAAGTGGTGAGATTGTGTGATTCCTCAAATTTACCTATTCCACTATATCTTGCATAAGTGCTAACATGCCAGGATCCAATTCAAGCGTTCGTGGTGGTCGATATGGAGAAAAAGAAACATCAGTTTCGCGGGCTGAGTTACACCAACTATAAAACTCACTAGTGGAGGCCATGGAGAAGATGTTTGATGAACGTCTTCCTGTGGTGCGCGGTCGGGCTAAACAACATAGCTCAGCCAACTCTCGCCGTGGTCTCCTTGGCCACAGTGGACAACATGGAGGAGGTGCTCATGGGCATAGCATTCGTCCTCTTATGCTCATTGATGATGAAGATTACTGCGTGTCCCCTAAAAGAAAAATTCAGCAAGAGTGCCACCAACCAAAATTGAGTGAGAGAAATCAAAAGGAAAAGATGAGACATTCCACCATACGTGAGAAAGAGTGGCACCAACCAAAATTCAGTGAGAGAGTTCAAAATAAGAAGATGAGAGATTCCACAATACTTAAGGAGAGCCACAAAATTCTTTGTGAGAGTGATCCACAAAAATAGAGAAAAAAGAGATGAATCATGTGAGGAATTATTTACTTCTAACATCAAAATACCTTCTATTCTTGTTCCTTTTGCGATGCAGGTTCATGAAGAATATGATGTTGTGAATTATGATCAGCCCCCAATCTTCGATGAGGAAGAACAAGTGATTGTCAATGACAACGATACACATGCATATGTGGCTTCACAAGACGTTGAAGTAATTGTGCATCAAAACCTATGTGAGAATGAGAGCCACATTGGCAAAATGAGAGAGAGTGAAAACTGTTGACACTTGCTAACACCACTTGAATACTAGGTTGTCATCCCCAGCATGGCACTAGAGTGTACTATGGTATTTATACGCACACAGATAATCCGCAAGCGCACGGATACCGTTGAAGCTTTTACCCGGTTAAAGGTTTTATCGTATCCACAGGGAAACGGGAGAACTGATCTACGCTCTAACTTAACCAAGATAGGTAGATAGGTGTAAATAGGAAAGATGGTAGAATTGAATAAGAACAATATTAAAGATAAGATAACAGTGAGTGATAATATGGGAATAGAGAGTAGAGCAATTCTAGTATATGGGCGATGGTAGCAGAATAGAGAGAATAACTATGGTTTCTCTACTTCAAAGGGGTATGTCTATGTCTGGGACGAACCACGTGATAAGAGTACACCACAAAGGATGCTTATCCATAGGCCGATAAACCCTACCCGTCCTGCTAACGAGAGGTGGACTACAGGGGACCAACGTAACTGTCACCTATGCGGCCTACCACACGATCCAGCTAGTCAGGGGATATCCACAAGTAATCTAGGTCTAAGCACCATGCTTACACCTATACTACAACTCTAACCTATAGGGTCCTATAGATTAGAAGTACTGAAAAGAGTTGTGAACCAGAACATACATGATTAGTAATTGCATAATGAATTAGAAGTAGATTACCAGAGTCATCCCATGAGCAAGCTTGATTAGAGCTTGATCATGGCGAAGTACAACCGGAGGAAGAACCGACAGGCCGGCCTCTCCTCTAATCCTCCTTCGCTCTCCATCTCGCTACTATCTAGATCTACTCTAGTTTAGAGAAGAGAGGAGAGCTCTCATCTCTAAACCCTAGCTTTTGCTCTGTCTATGAATAATGAATAATGATCAAGGGGGTTGCCTCCTCCAGGGGCCAGGGGGTCTGGTTTTATAGTCCCCTCAAGTGAACCTGGGCCGTCGGATCAAACCGACATTGATTGAACGGTTATTCTTGATCCTTTAGGTCGGTGGAGCATAATCCGCGAGATTGAGCGTGATTGGCCGAAAAAGGTGGGCGGGCGCCCTAAGGACTTGGGCGGGCGCCCTGTCCCTGACTCCGTTCGGTCTCCGCTTCCTTCCCGTGGCTTCTGGAGTCTTCTAGATGTAAGATAATTGCGCGGCACGTTGATATCTCTATGTAATCCCGACGTGTGGGCTTTTCTTCCTTATTTCCTGATAACCCCCTGCAGAAATAGACAAACATCAAAACTCGTGGAATTCTGTCAGATAAAACCCTAAGTCTTGATGTTGATTTCATTTGGATCCTTTTCTTTGTTTATTTGATAATTAAATTTGATACTTAAGGACCGTCAACAAAAACAAAGGAGAGTTGAGTGATTCCACCCACTATAAGGTTGAGAGTGTCAAGAATGAGAGTGTGAGGGATACACCACAGAAAAATAGATATTTAGAATGCAGGCCAAGTGAGGATATCTTTGAAACTAACACTCACATCTCTACTTCTAGTTTTGTCTTTCCAAATGTGCAGGTTGGTGATGAGAATAGAGAAGAGATTGATGCTCAAGACAACACCGTACTTGTTGAGAGAAATGAGAAGGTAGCCATTGAACTAAACCTATTGTGTGTTGCCCAAAACCTGAACCATGACATGGATAACGGTAAGATTTCAGAGGTGCAGTCCTTGGTACTTGAACCACCAAAAAGACTACAAGTTATTGAAAATAAATTAGATTCGAGTTTGCAAAATAAAATGGCACGTAATTATGATAATACACATGGTTCAAATGGGATTAACCATACATAAAATATTTGCACTGATTTGATTATTTCACATGTTCACCCGTGTGCTGAAATTTTGCAAGTTGATAACCAAAGTTCAATCATACATGATCTTTTCTATGGTTTGATATGGTTCATATACATGATGATTTGCATTCATATGTGTGATACGATGCATTATGTTTCAATGCTCATACATCTTAGAGATGGCTGCACATTTCTCAACCCTTTAGTTAATTCATCAAAACCATCTAAGATCAACAATGAAGGTAAAAATTCATAGATTCAAACCTTGGTATATGTAGAATCATTGGATTTAAAATACATGAAAAATAAATCAAATCTGAATGTTCAACACATACTGAGTACTTGTGTTATCACTATTTCAGCAATAAAACATAACCAAAACATTTGTGCTGATTTGACTGGAACTCATGTTGATACAAGTGCTGAATTTCTTTTTGATGAGAGTCTTTGTGCTTTGAATGATCCTTGCAACACTTCATATAACAACAAACAACACCTCATCCAGTCGGTTACTTGTGCTGATTTGTTTACAAGGATAACTCCTCTTGAATGTTTATTTTATACTATTCTTAACATGCTTATCAATATTGAACAAATGCTTGAGAAAATTTCTAACACAACATCTTTGGGTTCATTGAATACTACTCATAGCTTCCAGTTTTCATTTGTCTTGATTGGAGAACATGTTGTAGATACCTTCCAGGTTCATGCCATTTGTGTAACATATAACAAGTTTGCTGATTTAGACTCAAAAATGTTGAGAGATAAACAAAGTGAGAAATCTTTTAAGATGCAACAAATGCTTGGTGCTTATGGTTTTGATCAATCCATGTTGTCAGCATGTTCGTACCATCCACTTAAAGATAGAAATCTTGTGCAAAGCAAAGCCTATACACCGAAAAGTTGTTCATCCACACCTTGGAGCATGGAGTTTAAAAATTATACTTCTAAACCCTTGAATGAATTTTGTTGCCACAATAATTTTTGGAATAACATTAGTTCTCAACATCCATTTGATGAAACGTTTGATCTTCTAAAGATAAAACATGACAACATGAATCAAATGATTGGATTGGAAGAAATTTTTGTGCTACCATCCTCTAAACTGTTTGCAGGTTCACCAAAGTTGAGAGAATGTTTCTTACATGGAAAAGGAAATAATGCAAAAATAATTCATAATGGCACAAATGAACAGAACAAAAGGAATGATTATTGGAATTATCAAGTACATCCACGCTCTATTTTGTCTAAGCTGTTTTCAGGTAAACAAAAGTCGTGGACGACTTTTCTTGAAGGGAGGGAGGATGATGAGACCATACTAAGGCAATCAACATTCAAGCATCCACTCAAGGTGAAAGCTAAACTTAATTCCAAATCATTTAGGTTTCCACATACAAGGCTACTACTTGGTTTATATGATTATAGATTCAAACACCTTGCTATTATGGAACAAGAAGATTGCGATGTTATCACAACATTACAAACCGATGGCCTAGCACAACTCTTTGGATCAGAAGAGTTAGAGTCGAGGACGACTCTTTTTGGAGGGGGGAGGATGATATGACCATGCCAGCAAGCAAGATGTCACAAGCTCCAAGTCAAGCTACAACCACTCAAGTTTTACCTACACCGACACCAGCCCAAGTCATCGATGGACCGGTTACACGTAGTCGTGCAAAAAAGCTACAACAAGAGGTCCACGCGCTACTTTGTGAGATTCATTTTAACATTAATAAGAATTATATACTATCTAATTGTTCTACCTTGATTGTACTCAGGTATATAGAAGAAGAGAAGGATGAATCGGACCCTGAAGAACGAACCAGTGCAAGTCCTAGAAGACACGTCAAAAACGGACCAGTGGAAGTCAAAAACGGACCAGTGCAAAGAAATCTTCATAACTTTTTAATCACAAAAGCTATGAAGGCCCATGAGGACTTGTTGGAAAGCTTGTCGAGTCTACTTTCCAATGAATCTAGTGGCGACCAGTTTTGATACACCATATTGCCTGCAGACCAGAATTAGTACAGACTGCTCAGAAGGTCAACAGTCTGTCGTGATAGAATATTGGTACAAATTTCCGTGCAAAACTGTACCAATCTACAACGTTTCGAGGTACATGGCATACATTGCTGGAAAGCTCTTCGAGTCTAGTTTCACACCTAATAAACGGTTCATCATTTGGACTTCCTAATATAAAGTTATGGTCAGTTTATTAAAAACTGCTCTGGAGGCCAACAGTCACGTGAAGCCAGTTCGGGAATCCATTCTGAGGGTCCTTTCACATTGCCTTCACCCATAAACTCTATTTCATTTTCATACCTATCTAGGAGAGTTGTTCCTAGTATAAATATCCCCTACCTCTAAGCTATGAGCAACCTTTGATGATTTGATAAACTACATGATATTGCAGCCGTGCTGCTGAGTGCCTTACTGAACCTTTGTTCTTCCTTGTTCTTCATGGACTTGTGAAGTGAATCCTCTGGGTTCCCCTTCGTGCTCTACAGCTTCCGTTCGGCTGCGCCGTATTGTGTGGATTAGTTCCGGATTGTGGTTCTGCGGTCGTTCGGAGATCGAGTCGAAGTCTTCGCGGTTTCGGTGCCTCTCTCCCCGTCGCTTGGTCGCATCCAACCTTTGCAAGTGTGGGCAGAAGATTTTGATGGAGTACAAAGTGTCGAAAGAGGGAGTAAACAAGGGTCGTATATTCTACAAGTGTCCGGATCGTAATGTGAGTTATTTCCAGACATTTGCTTATATATGTGCATATTTTTTTAAATGATATTAATTAAACTTTTGATTCTCTCTTTTAATTTCAGTGGGACAGTACCGGCGGATGTACAGATTGGTACTGGGAGAAAGAATACATTGAACACATTAAGAAATCTTTTGCACAGGTGGTTGAGGCTGAAGGTGGTGAGGCATTGAGCCGACGAAAGGAGTTCAATGATGTTGATCAAGCGAATGATCTATCTATTATAGTTGGGATCGGACGCGAACTAATTATGTTGGTTAATTGCATTTTAGTTTTGGTTTTTTAGTGCTAGTTGCGATTGTATTTGTTGTAGCCAAGCTTTTCTGAATTAATCAACTATGTATCTTAGACATGTTATGCAATAAGATGAGAAACTATATGTGTGCATGGTTTTCATAATATATATGTTATATTTAATGCAGATGGTAACACGTAATTAGATGTATAATGCCGATCGGTGCTCCAAAGAGTTTATTTCAATCCAGAGCAACTAGCTACTCTGTAGAATGATGTCGTTCAATGTCTTGTCAACTTTGAGTTGGTGTTCCCTCCATCCTTCTTCGATATCATGACACACCTCCTAGTTCATCTGGTCAAAGAGATTCGTATTCTCGGTCCTGTGTTCCTACACAACATGTTCCCCTTCGAGAGATTCATGGGTGTCCTAAAGAAATATGTCCATAGTCGTTCCCGGCCAGAAGGAAGCATTGCTAAGGGCTACGGAACAGAGGAGGTCATAGAGTTCTGTGTTGACTTTATTCTAGACCTTGACCCAATTGGCATTCCTGAATCTCGACACGAGGGCAGACTCAGCGGAAAGGGAACACTTGGGAAGAAAACATATATTGGTACGGGAGACTATTACTTCAATAAAGCACACTACACAGTTCTCCAGAACTCCTCATTGGTGGAACCATATGTTGAGGTACACAAAGATTTCCTACAGTCCCAGTGGCCCGAGTGAAAGGTCCTAATATGGCTAGAGGGGGTGAATAGCCTATTTAAAAATTCTACAAACTCACTAGAGCAAGAGGTTAATAAATAACAAAGCGAAGCTTTTTGCTCTAGCTCTGATGGGGTGTTTGCAAGCCACCTATCCAACAATTCTAGTTGATATAATCACAAGGCACACAAGAGCTATGTCACTACTTACACTAGAAAGCTATCTAAAGTTTCTATACAAGTAAGTAAGCTACTCTAGTTTGCGGGAATGTAAAAGAGATGGTTTGAACTTTATACCGCCATGTAGAGGGGATGAACCAATCAATAATATGAAGTCCAATCACCGGGAGAAATCCAATGAACAATCACAATGGAGACGCACAATTTTTCTCCAGAGGTTCACGTGCTTGCCGACACGCTACGTCCCCGTTGTGTCGACCAACACTTGGTGGTTCAGTGGCTAAGAGGTGTAGCACGAACCTCGTCCTCACTAGGACACCACAAGAACCTACCCACAAGTGAGGTAACTCAATGACACGAGCAATCTACTAGAGTTACCTTTCAGCTCTCCGCCGGGGAAGGTACAAGACCCCTCACAATCACCGGGAGATGGCCACGAACAATCACCAACTCGTGCCAATCCTCCTCCGCTGCTCCAAGCCGTCTAGGTGGCGGCAACCACCAAGAGTAACAAGAAAACCGCAGCTAGAACGATCCCCAAGTGCCACTAGATGCAATCACTCAAGCAAATGCACTTGGAATCACTCCCAATCTCACAAAGATGTATAATCTATGAAGGAGAAGAGTGAGAGGTGTTTTCTTAGACTCACAAGGATGTCTAGTAGTCAAGAATGCCAAGAGTGTGAGTCCCAAGCTAGCTAAACACGTATTTATAGCCCCTCAAACAAATAGAGTCGTTGGCTCTTTCCCTGGGCGAAATACGGGGTCACCGGACACTCTTAAAGGGGCACCGGACGCTCAACACTAGCGTCCGGTGCTCCAACATCAGCCGCGTGTCAGAGTTCTAACGGTAACCTGCAGAGCATCGGACGCTGAGCAAGTTGGCACCGGATGCGTCCGGTGCACACCGGACCCGTGCGCAGAGAGCTCCGCAAACCTGCGGGTCACCGGACGCTAAGCACCAATAGCGTCCGGTGCTCACCGGACCCATGCGCAGAGAGGGTCACAAAACGCCCGCACACCGGACGCTAACCACCGGACGCTCAAGCCAGCGTCCGGTGCCTATCGTCCGGTGCCTTACCCTAGCTGGGCCAAGCACTGTCTACACCGGACGCTCAGACGCAGCGTCCGGTGCTCCAGAAGCCAGCGTCCGGTGAGTGTTTTCTCAGCGAGAAACACTCCCACGACTTCTCCAAATTTCCCACCGGCGCAATAGAAAAAATGCACTTCATTTTCTCGAAAAGCGCCGAATCCCGCCTCGCAAGCTCGGTGGGAGGGAGAGAGGAACCCATCCTCTCTCTACCCTTCAAACTCCACCTCCTTCTCAAAGTGTGCCAACACCACAATGTGTAAACCAGCAAGTGCACGTGTGTTAGCATTTTCACAAACATTTTCTTCGAAGGAGTTAAGTTAGCTCACTAGGTTCTAAATGCATGCACATGAACAATGACACCTAGTGGCACTTGATAACCGCTTAGCCAAAGAATTCCCCTCTTTATAGTACGGCTATCTATCCTAAATGTGATCACACCCTCTATGGTGTCTTGATCACCAAACCAAAACCCTAAGCAATACCTTTGCCTTGATCTCCATAGGGTCTTGTTTTTCTCTTTCTTCTTTTCCAAGTTGAGCACTTGATCATCTTGTGGTCATTACCATCATCACCATGATCATCACTTGCTCCATCACTTGTCATGTACCAACCTCATTAAGTCTACAAACACTTAGTATAGAGGTTAGTACTAGGGTTTCATCAATTATCCAAAACCAAACTAGGGCTTTCAATCTCCCCCTTTTTGGTAATTGATGACAACCCTTTTTACAACGATTTTCAATAAAATTTTCTTGGATTCATGTTGCTTGCCCAAGCATTTTACCATGTGCAAAGGTTATGGACAAGTTTTATAAACCCAAAATGGTAGCAATTGCTCCCCCTACATATGTGCTAAGAGTTTGGATTTGAAAGCTTTGCACATATGCTTGAATAGGAAATATAGGAGTCAATTTCTACCAAAAGATGCTAAGGTGTAAAGAATGGACCTTTGAAGCGTGATACCAATCAGAGTTGCCAATATACACCATCCTTAGCACCATTAGTAACTAGACATTCACAAAACTAGAACACCCCATGAGATCAACATTATAAACAAGGTTCTAGTACCACTTGTGAAACAACTAAAGGTCTAGTTACACTACCTATGCATGCTAGTTTTTCATTTCATCAATCAAACTTACAACTAGCATACACCACACAAGCAAGGTATTGGAGAGAAAGCTTCTAAAGCTAATGCAAATGCAAGCAAACATATGTGATGCACATTCAAATGCAACATACAAGTTTATGAGCTTGCTCCCCCTACTTGTGTGCTTCAAAATTTTAATTGATCCCCTTCTTTTATTATGTTACTCCCTTATCTTAAATCTTTGGGAAATTCTCTCCCCCTTTGTCATCAATGACCACAAAAGGTGAGCTCAAATTTTAGATAGGTTAGTGTGAGACCATGTGTAGTGAGATCTTTTTTTTAAAAAATGGTCCAACCTAGATTACTTGCCTAAGATATTTAACTCGGTTTGATCCAAGGACAAGCTTCTTCACACCTCCAAATAAGGGTTATCTTGTACCATGTTGAGTTAAACACTTATAGCTCATATTCTAGATCAAACACTAGGATTGCAAGCCCACAAACATGTCATATGCTACCACTAGATTAAGTCAAGCATAGAAGCAATAGTGGTACCATACAAGCATCAAATTCATTTGATTTTCATGAATGATCCTAAGACATGTAAGGAATGACTAGATGCACTACACAAGTCCTTACCATAGGATGGATGACATGTCAAACAATTTTACCTTGCTTTACTCGAAGGAGAGGCATGTCATATAGTGGGGGTGCATCAACACATATTTGAGAAGTCAAGTATGTTCAATTCATTCCTGTAACACCCTAAATTTTGCTTCTTTGAAAATAGAGCTAAAATAATTTATTTTATATTTCTATGCTCATGAAAATATAGTAAAATGAAAATTTTCCTTAAATTAAAATTCATCATAGGGTTTAGCAACGTTGTTGTGCATACATGCTGGTACATATGTTTTATGTGATGTTTATTTATTGCTCCTTTGTATGTTGAGACTAAGCAAAGTTTTTAAAATTTCGTTTAGTAGAACGATCTTCCTTGGTCAGTACATCTTTATTTTTATCAACAACCAAATTCTCTTACTATGAGCTCTAGAGCTCTAGATACTTTATTTTGGTTTCTCATGTACCAAACTATCTCTTAAAATTTATCTTGAATGCATGAGGCTTCAGAGTAATTCCCGTGGCTTAAATACTAATTATTGAATTTTGTAGAATTATTTTAAGTAATGAAATTAAATAATTGTGAAAATAATAAATTCTTATCCTAGTTCGTCATAGTCCAAACCGTTTTGCTCTTTTACCAATCGTTTAAGGCCTGTACCTTTCTCCCTGTGTCTAATCCATGTCCAATCTATTTTTCCTCTTTTGTTCCTTGGGCCAATATGTTTCGGACCAGGTGACACTAAACCTTTCCACGAAGCAAATAAACCAGGATAACGCTCCTAGCACAAAAAAGTAAATAAATCATAGTAATCTTCTGTGTATGGCACACGGACATTACCCAGGACCCCATGTTTATCAAGCCTTATGTGTATGTGTCTCCAACTCTACATCTATAATTAGCGAGCTACTGCCCTGGTTCCTTTATTTATTTTTTTCTTCTCCTCGAGCAAACTATCGCCGGCCGAGCCCTAGTCAGAAGGCGTTGGCGCCGTCTCTCATCTCATCACGAGCGGAGCCATGGCACTGTTGCCGGCGATCTGTAGTGCGCCACACCCCTGATGTGTAGGGGTCATTGCCATCTCAAACCTCTGTGCACCGCCGGCGTGGTGGTCGTCTAAGTATCGATGGAGCACCACGTTTTTGGGAAGTCCAGGCCGGCTGTTGTCTATCGTCTCCATGGTTCTATATTTGCTACACCGGCCATCATCTATCACGTGTGGAGGCAAGAAGATATGGCGTGCCTGGATAGTATGTAGAACTTCCATGAGTTGGAGCAGCCATCGACCGGCCTGAGTGCAGGGCTATTGGACGATCAAGCTGTTGTCCAGTAGAGGTGATGAGATAAGCAGGTTTCTCTTTTCCATCTAATATCTGCTGATGATTCGAATTCTGATCCTATGTACGTTCTCCCCCTATATATGCTAATGATAATCCTATAATCATGTCAACTAGCACTTTCGTAGTCTTTGATAGACCTAATTATTTTCCTCTATCGTGGTTAACTAGCTGCACGTAGCTCAGTCCTAGCATCTTTAATCTTGTATTGTTTAATCTTTTTAGCCATATTTCATGTCCTTTTTGCGTTAGATTTGCGGCAACGTAATTTCCGTTGTTAGCATCAATGTCTGTCATGTTATAAACTTGTGGACTATATAAATTGAACGAATATTATTTTGGCTAATATTAATATTCTTCTAACATATAAATTTGCATAGTCTAAACACGCATATTAAATTCAAATATATTCTTTCACATGTTTATACTTTTTTTTTCAAAGTCAAGTTTAAATAACAAATATTATGAGACGTGTTTGCAAATAAAATATGACCAGTAGCTTTAACTCTACTTTTTAACTAAGATATAAATTGACTAAATTAATATCTGTCACATGGTTTTATAAATAAAATAAACCGAGCTTATAGCCTTTAAACCGAGCTTATAGCCTTTACTCTTAAATTGAGGTAAATCTCCGTTAGTTGTTTATTTTTTTAATGTAACTCCGATTAGCGTGTTTTTCATGTATGTGTATTCGTAGCAATACGTAGATTAATTTTCAAACCTTTTCATTGATTGGTGTACTGTTCTAATTATAGCTTTGTTTGCTTCGTGTTTGTTGTCTCCGATTGTTTGTGTTGATGATCGATTTAGACGGTAAACAATTCGTGGTGAACCAGAGTACTTCATTGATCAAGATCAGAGCCTTGGACAACTAGCAAAATCAGCAAAAGCATTTGGATTAAGGCAAGTATAGCATTTGGATTTTAATTCTATGACCATGATCCTGTGACTAGATTAATGTTAAGTAATAAATGATAAAAATGACTTTTTAGCCACTTGATGATTTGTCTGTACGTGATCACCCGGGACAACAGTGCAACCATGAGGGCTATAATGGCTCTGGCTTTAGCTCAGTATGAAGACCTTTTCTAGCTTGTTAGAGGTTACCCGAAAGGGCGCTAGAGGGGCTGAACCGACACGGGTATAGTGCGAGCCCCTGTCCCTATGTGTATAGGCTGCGCGTCATTGTGCCATTCGGAAGGGGGGTATCTATATCTGCTCGCGAAGGAAACCTTGCGGCCCTAACATGTTAGACGAACTTTTGAAAGGCTTCATAGTGATCCCTGCCGACCTTCCTTGGAAGTGGGTTAAGAGGTCGACGGGCCTCGGGCGAAAGGGTAAATCATGACTCATGGGTAAAGATGTACAACCTCTGCAGAGTGTTTAAAACTAGTATACTAGCCGAGCTCACGGTCAGGAGCGGCCTTGGGGACATCTACATTAAGGGTGATGATTCTTGTGTGTTATATATGTTCATTATTTATTATTTAATGCTCTACATTATTTATGTCACATTGGTCATAAGATTGTGGGATCTATACAATCTAGTTGCTATACTTGTGGAGTTCGACATGGACTCACTCTTGCTATTTCCCCCAAACCTCAGGAGAAGTTTAGGCTTGTGATCAACCAGTCAGTTGGATCCTGTAGAGTGGAGTTAATACCCGAAGTGTGGAGTTGTCTATCCGCTGTTTGCTATCAAAGGTTATCTCCTTTATACTAAGTACGTTATATATTTATGCATTGTCTTTTGATATTACCCCTTATTTGTAGCTATATATGAGATTTGGCTTCAAACACTCACATATGGTGTATATCTGGTTTTGTCCTTAAAATCGGGTATTACAATTCCTTAGCTTGCAAAATCTCTTCTCATCAAGTGGCTTGGTGAATATATCGGCAAGTTGATCATCGGTGCCTATACTCTCAATACAAATGTCCCCTTTTTGTTGGTGATCTCTTATGAAATGATGGCGGACATCTATGTTCTTTGTTCTTGAGTGTTGAACCGAATTGTTGGTGAGCTTCACGGCACTTTCATTGTCACATAGCAATGGCACTTGCTTGAAGTTGATTCCAAAGTCCTTTAAAGTTGCCTTCATCCATAGGATTTGTGCACAACAACTACCGTCCGCAATATACTCTGCTTCGGCGGTTGATAGTGCAACACTTTTTTGTTTCTTGGATGACCATGAGACAAGTGATCTTCCCAACAATTGACATGTGCCCGATGTGCTTCTTCTCTCAACTTTGCATCTCGCATAGTCCGAGTCGGAATATCCAACAAGTTCAAACTTTGCACCTTTGGGATACCACAAACCAACATTTTGTGTATGCTTCAAGTACCTCAATATTCTCGTTGTTGCTTTCAAATGACTTTCTCTTGGTGAGGCTTGAAATCTTGCACACATGCATACACTAAACATGACATCCGGTCTTGATGCGGTCACATAGAGTAGGCTTCCAATCATAGACCGATATAACTTTTGATCCACCATATTTCCACTTGTATCACTATCTAGGCTTCCGTTTGTTCCCATTGGAGTGCTAATTGATTTTGCATCATCCATACCAAACTTCTTGAGCATGTCTTTTATGTACTTGCCTTGACTCACAAATGTGCCATTCTTCAATTGCTTGATTTGAAGACCAAGGAAGTAGCTAAGCTCTCCAATCATTGACATTTCAAACTCATTAGCCATCATGTTGCCAAACTCCTCACAAAATTCTTGATTGGTTGATCCAAATATGATATCATCAACGTATATTTGCAACACAAACAAGTCTTTGCCAATCTTCTTGGTGAAGAGAGTGGTGTCAACCTTGCCCATCTTGAAACCTTTAGAGAGTAAGAAATCTCTCAATCTCTCATACCATGCTCTAGGTGCTTGCTTCAAACCATACAATGCCTTTCTTAGCTTGTAAACATGGTTGGGTTTCTTGTCATCTTCAAAACCGGGAGGTTGCTCAACATATACTTCTTCATTGATATAGCCATTAAGAAATGCACTTTTCACATCCATTTGATATAGCTTGATATTATGTGCACAAGCATAGGCCAACAAGATCCTAATTGCTTCCAATCTTGCAACCGAGGCATATGTTTCACCAAAGTCAAGACCTTCAACTTGAGTATAGCCTTGTGCTACCAATCTTGCTTTGTTCCTTACAACTATCCCATCTTGATCTTGCTTGTTGCGAAAGACCCATCTAGTACCAATGACATTGTGATCACTAGGCCTCTCAACTAATTCCCATACTTGATTTCTTTTGAAATTGTTAAGCTCTTCATGCATAGCATTAACCCAATCAACATCTCTCAATGCTTCTTCAATCTTCTTTGTCTCAATGTGAGACACAAAGGAGAAATGCTCACAAAATGATGCTAATCTTGATCTAGTTTGCACTCCTCTTTGAATGTCACCTATGATATGATCCAATGGATGATCTCTTGCAATATTTGTTGGTTGGAGTATTTGCACTTGATTGCTTGAACTTGGTTGATCATGAAATGATGTACTAGCTTGTTGATCTTGCACTTGAGTATCACTTGTACTAGCTTGATTTTGATCATGAGAACCACTAGCTTGCACATTAGAGGTAGGAAGCACTTGATCTTTGTTATCTTCAACATCAATCACCTCTCTAGGCCTTAAATCACCAATATCCATATTCTTCATTGCATCGGCCAATTGAGTGCCTCTCACATCATCTAGATTTTCATCTTCCTCTTGAGAGCCATTTGTTTCATCAAACTCAACATCATGCACCTCCTCAAGAGTACCACTAGCCAAATTCCAAACTCTATAAGCTTTGCTAGTAGTGGAGTAACCAAGCAAGAATCCTTCATCACATTTCTTTTCAAATTTATTCAATCTAGTGCCTTTCCTCAATATGTAGCATTTGCAACCAAAAACCCAAAAATATGCAATGTTGGGCTTTCTTCCATTCAAGAGCTCATATGGTGTCTTTTCCATCATTGGGTGACAATAGAGTCGGTTGCTATGGTAGCAAGCCGTGTTGATTGCTTCGGCCCAAAAAGAATGACTCACATTGTACTCACTCAACATTGATCTTGCCATGTCAATCAAGGTTCTATTTTTCCTCTCAACAAGACCATTTGATTGTGGAGTGTACTTGGCCGAGAATTGATGCCTAATGCCAAATTCATCACAAAGCTCATCAACTCTTGTATTCTTGAATTCACTTCCATTGTCACTTCTCACTTTCTTGATGGTTGTTTCAAACTCATTGTGTATTCTCTTGACAAATGATTTGAAGGTTGCAAAAGCATCACTCTTATCACTAAGAAAGAATACCCATGTATATCTTGTGAAATCATCCACTATCACAAATCCATATTTATTTCCACCAATGCTTGTGTATGTGGTTGGTCCAAATAAGTCCATGTGCAACAACTCAAATGCCTTGCATGTACTCATGATGCTCTTCTTTGGATGAGTGTTGCCAACTTGTTTTCCGGCTTGACATGCACTACAAAGCTTGTCTTTCTCAAATGTGACATCTTTCAAGCCTCTAACAAGATCATGCTTGACTAACTTGTTTAATTGTTTCATTCCAACATGACCAAGCCTTCTATGCCATAACCAACCCATGCTAGATTTAGTGAGCAAGCATGTTGATAATTGAGCTTCACTAGCATTGAAATCAACCAAGTATAGATTCTCATATCTAAAGCCTTTGAATATCAAGTTAGAGCCATCTACACTTATGATCTCTACATCATCAACTCCAAATATGCATTTGAAACCAAGATCACAAAGTTGAGCTACGGATAGCAAGTTGAAGTTTAAGCTCTCTACTAGTAGCACATTGGAAATGCTCAAGTCATTGGATATAGCAATTTTACCAAGCCCTTTGACCTTGGCTTTGCCATTGTCACCAAATGTGATACTATCAACACCATTGTCATCATTTGGATTGATTGCATTGAACATTCATGAATCACCGGTCATGTGTTGTGTGCACCCACTATCAAGCACCCAAGGCCTTCCTCCGGCTTTATAGTTTACCTACAAAACAAACCAATGTTTCTTAGGTACCCATACTTGTTTGGGTCCTTGGAGGTTAGTGACTAAGCTTTTTGGTACCCAAATGTCCTTCTTGTTTGGACCCACAATTGGTGTACCAACAAACTTAGCATGCACACCCTTCTCACCCTTGGTAAGAACATAACAAGAATCAAAAGGAATGTAAGGTACATTAGCAATTTTCTTGTTCTTGTTCATTTTATTGCAATTAAGCTCTAGGTGCCCAACTTGCTTGCATTTGTTGAAATACCGACCATTGCTCTTCACAAAGCTAGGCTTGTGAGTTGCAAAAACTTTCTTGCCCTTCTTGGGGGTATAGCCTAATCCCTCTTTGTTGAGAGAAAACCTTTGGCTACCCAAGCACTTTAGCAAGCGGGCCTCACCACCATAGGCCTTGCCTAGGGCGTGAGTGAGCTCATCCACCTCTCTCTTGAGAGTCTCATTCTCAACCTTTAGTGAAGCATCACAAGTGATACCAACACTAGAAGTAGAGGTAGAGTTGGTGGTGGTGGATGAAGACCTAGAAGAAGAGTTAGTGGCAACAACAATAGGTAGGTTGGGTGATTCTTTAATTAAGTCACATGTTGTGCCCACGTCACATGATACAACAACCTTTTCCTTGTTCTCTTCTAATAACAAGGAGTGAGCCTTTTCAAGCTTGGTGTGAGCCTTGCCAAGCTTCTCATGGGCTTCCACTAGCCTCTCATGATTAGCATTGAGCTCATCAAAGGATTGCTCAAGAGCTTTTAACTTCTTGGCCAATTCTTTGCACTTCTTGTTTTTAGATTGAATAAGTGAATCGGCTTGTTCTAGCATGTCCATGAGTTGTTCATTAGTGAATTCATTTTCATCATCACTATCACTATCATGTTCATTTTCACTTTCACTTTCACTCTCATCATATTGTACCTTGTGGCCCTTGGCCATGAAGCATGAAGGAGTGTCGAAGAGTGATGGCTTGTTGATAGCAATGCTTGCAAGCGCCTTCTTCTTGGATGACTTGTCATCATCACTTGAATCATCATCCGAAGAGGCGTCACTATCCCATGTCACAACATAGGATCCACCCTTCTTCTTCTTCTTCTTGAAGACCATCTTCTTGTCCTTCTTTTCTTTCTTCTCCTTCTTGTTCTTCTTTTCATGATCATCATGATCACTATTATATGGACAATCCGCCACAATATGATCGGGGCTCTTGCACTTGTAGCATAGCCTCACATATTCCTTGTTCTTGGAGTTGTCCCTTCTCTTTCTTGTATGGTAGCCCTTCTTCTTCATCATCTTGCCAAACTTGCGGACAAAGAGTGCTAATGCTTCATCATCACTATCATCATTGGAGCACTCCTCATCACTTGATTCTTCTTTCTTGGCCTTGCCCTTGTTCTTGCTCTTGGATGAAGAGCTAGCTTTGAATGCTACACTCTTCTTCTTCTTGTCATCATCATCCTTCTTCATGACCTCATCATCATCATTGTCATTATATTGATCTTCGTTCATGACATCTCCAAGTACCTCATTGGGAGATACACCGGTCAATCCACCTCTAAAGATGATTGTTCTCAATGTCTTGAACTTCTTGGGCAAGCACATCAAGAACTTGTGAATGAAGTCCTCATCTTTCACTTTCTCACCAAGGCCCTTGAGATCATTGATGATGACTTGGAGCCTATAGAACATCTCCGGTATAGACTCATCATCCTTCATCTTGAAGTTGGATAGCTTGTCCTTGAGCATATACAATTTGGCACTTTTTACCGTTGTAGTGCCCTCATATGTTTCTTCTAGCCTTGTCCACACTTCACTTGCTCTCTCAAGATCTTTGACTTGTTCAAATACCTTTGAATCAATGCCATTATAGATTGTGTTGAGAGCCATAGTATTGCATTGCTTGTTGGCTCTCTCATTGTCGGTGGGGTTGGCGGGGTCAAGGATCACAAAGTCATTCTCCGTGACTTCCCATACTCTATTATTGATTGATCCAAGGTACATTTTCATCTTTCTCTTCCAAAAGTCGAAAGAACTTGTGCCATCAAAGAACGGTGGTTTGCCCCCAACATGGTTGAACACTATTTGAGCCATAATTTGAACACCGAGGTTGTTAAGCCTTCACAAACGGTGACCACGGCTCTGATACCACTTGAAGGTCCTAATATGGCTAGAGGGGGGGTGAATAGCCTATTTAAAAATTCTACAAACTCACTAGAACAAGAGGTTAGTAAATAACAAAGCGAAGCTTTTTGCTCTAGCTCTGATGGGGTGTTTGCAAGCCACCTATCCAACAATTCTAGTTGATATAATCACTAGGCACACAAGAGCTATGTCACTACTTACACTAGAAAGCTATCTAAAGTTTCTATACAAGTAAGTAAGCTACTCTAGTTTGCGGGAATGTAAAAGAGATGGTTTGAACTTTATACCGCTGCGTAGAGGGGATGAACCAATCAATAATATGAAGTCCAATCACCGGGAGAAATCCAATGAACAATCACAATGGAGACACACAATTTTTCTCCCGAGGTTCACGTGCTTGCCGGCACGCTACGTCCCCGTTGTGTCGACCAACACTTGGTGGTTCTGTGGCTAAGAGGTGTAGCACGAACCTCGTCCTCACTAGGACACCACAAGAACCTACCCACAAGTAAGGTAACTCAATGACACGAGCAATCTACTAGAGTTACCTTTCGGCTCTCCGCCGGGGAAGGTACAAGACCCCTCACAATCACCGGAAGATGGCCACGAACAATCACCAACTCGTGCCAATCCTCCTCCGCTGCTCCAAGCCGTCTAGGTGGTGGCAACCACCAAGAGTACA